>NW_006781931.1:1346126-1354500 GCF_000442215.2 Lipotes vexillifer | reverse complement strand
AAAACTTAGATAAGCAAAAACCTTCAGTATCTATAGATAGGCAAAAAGTTCTTAGACTGATATCAAACGTGTTTCATAAAAGTAAAGATTGATAAATTGGGCCACAACAAAACAAAAACAAACCCAAAACCAAAAAAAAAAAAAAAAAAAAAAAAAAAAAAAAACCACATAGCCCTGCGACCTTGTTTGTCCTGTTCAACACTGTTATTCTGGATCCTAATATAACAACTGGCACATAAAGGACACTTAAAATAAAAAGAAACATTTGTTGAATGTTATAGCTGAACAAAAGTAGATATAAAAGCAAGGAAATAAACTCATTTTCTTCTTCACTGTTCTATCAAGTGATAGACACCTGATGGACGCAAATGATGGGAAAGGATCTAAGGATTACAGTTTTATTGAATTTAGTTAAGTCCATAGCTGATATATTTCCCAATTTTTTATCTTAAACACAGAAAGGACATAACTTGATCTTACCCTTACCACCTACCTCTAAAACAGAAAACTAAAACTATTAATTCATGATGTAAATGTACAAAATGGTCTAGGTGTAACTAATCACCTATTGATAATAAACACAAGACTGAAATGTATGTCCTTTCAAATATCCAAGTAGATGACCCTGTGGACTTAAGAATGCAGGCCACAAAGTTAGACGTCTGGAGTGATTCATGAGATGCAGCACGGAGATTTAGAACATGGACTCAAGGCCAGGTTCCTCTACTTTCTATCTGCATGACCTTAGGCAAAGTGTATGAACAATATAACATGGAGAAAATCATGCTACCTCCCTCTCAGAGTTTTGGTAAGCATTAAATGGTTTAAATATATAAAATGCTTAAAGTAATGCCTGATGGATCGTAAGCACTGATATAAGTATTTTTGTCATTACCAGCCTCATCGTCATTATTTCTGTACCTTCACTGACCACCTGGTTATTCTGATCATACCCCAATTCTATCCGTGGCCCTAGCAATGATATACCAACTTATGCCCCACCATGAAACTTTCTTCCAAGTTCTTGCACTAAGCCAAGCCATCCTATATGGTTGCCTAGAGAATAGGCAGAAGAGGCCTGACTTACTGTTGCTTTTTCAGAGGAAGACCACGTCACATTTTCATGTTTCTTATTTCCATAACAATGACTCAGGTGTGGGGAGTAGGGGAGGGAGATGGGGTAGATGGTGCTGCAGAAAGTATAAAAGAGAACCTAGCAAAATTCTGTGTTATAATAATATCAATGAATAGACTGCAGTACCTCATTCATTCATTGCAAGAGAGTATTTTATGGGTAAAGCACGAGATAAACCTGAAAGGAATGAGATAAAATCACATGCATTTATTCCACTTCTTATCTCTCCAGTTTCTAGAGAGAACTTCCACTTTGAAGAGTATGGTACACTAGATATGCTGTAAAGCTCTTCAACAATAAAAACCTAAATGCTATATAAAATACAATTATTTTAAATGCATTGCTGAGTATATGAAAATAAGAAAAATTCCCCAGCCCTCACCCTCTCTCCCCCACCAAAATAAGAAGGAAGAAGCAAATAAAAAAGTGTGGATACCCTGGGAAAAGTGTCATTCCTGAAAACCAGACAGAGGGTCCTTATTCCTGGGCAGTGCATTCCAAATTAGAACCTACTTAGAACCACAGATTAGGAAAGACATATCGTACTTAACAAATGACAAAATTCACTACAATGCTTTCACACGTTCTTTTCTTGGCAAGCCTCCCAATATTTATTGCATCATTTAATATTCTCAAAGTTAAGCATATGTGTTGAGTAGATTACTGGTTGATACTCAGTTTAGTGGAATGCTTAAGGAATGAAGGGGGTGACTACAGCTGTGGTTGATAACAAGAAAACTTAGAGGTTAGGAACTCAGAATTCCTGGGAACCTTTTTCTGCCAAGGAATGTGGGTGCAGTACTGAGAACTGCCGAGTTATGAAACTGAATGGTCTAAGGTTGTCCTCTAGTTTGGTGAGATAATATCCCTACAACAAATCCCAAAGGCAAGTGTGAAGTCTTATCTATGAGATTTGGAAATGCTTATGGGTGACCAAATACAAGGCACATCACCCAGGCACAACTTTACCTCTTAACAAAATGAAATGTCCACCCAATTTACATAGCTCTCTATATTTTAACAAAATAAGCAGCTTCATAAAATCTATTGCTATATTTTCATTCTATTTTTATTTTGTTTAATATTCTGGATTTGATTATTGGTGAGTGCAGATTTGGTCTTTTTCTGACACTAAGGGAAGGCAGGGTCATTTCTTATTTCTCTTTCTATGCTTTTAGATCTAACATAATGATTTGCACATAAAAGACACTCAAAAAGAGTTGTTGAACTAGAAAAAAGGCACTTTTGAAATCATAGTTCAAGTCAACCTTTGTGGTCAAAATAACTTTAATCCAGAAATTTTCTTTACTACCTACCCGCACTTAACATGTCATTTTCTGAGTCACAGGCACTTCTTGAGTGCACTGTGACCATGGATGCATTAAATTTTATCCCAAGACAGAAAGTAAATAATGAATAGCCAATAAAATTTCAAGAGTTTAGTGAGGCACAATGGTCCCAATTCAAGAATGAAGCTGGGCAACTTAAAGACCTTGCTGGGAGCAAAGTGTTCATTCATGTGCCAAACCCTGGCCAAGGGAACAACCCATTCTGGACCAGCACTCTATTCCCCACAGGCTACTTTACTCACCCTAATTTGACTCAACTTTGGATAAGCTCCAATATCAATGTTCCCACAAAATATAAGGCTGAGTGATACATCTCAATCTTTTTAAAATGAAGTGGTCTGACTCAGTTTTAAGGCTTTTTATTTTTGTGCATCGGCTCACAGCACCCTGCCCTGTGATTATGCACCAGTGCATCACTCAGGGGTAAACAAAAGGAGCCCACACCACTACCTTCATACTACCTTCTGGGTTACCTGACAATACTCATTTTTGGAGGTCCCAAACGTCCTTATTTAATGTGTTGATGACATCACATTTGAGGGTGGTATGGCTGGCAGGACATTAAATAAATTATATTTTATAAGTTGCCTAATGCGCTAATACAGGGAGAGCTAAGTTGGGCTTTATGCCATCAAAGTTCCTATCTGTATCTCAGAAATAAACCAAGAACCTTAGGGAAAATCCCTCCTTATAAATTTATCCATCTTATTTCACTATGGTTCTTCAGATGGAGAGAAAAAGATTAGGCTACAAAGATAATATTCATTACATATAAGACCATACACAAAGATATACATATCTCACTTTCTATAACATTAGTGAAAAGGAAGAAGCTTTCATTTCTGAATTTAGGGACAAGAGGTTGAGATCTTCTATGTCCAACCAGAAGGTATGAGGTATTACTGTTGCAAATACTACAGAAGTATTATGTAGTCATAATAATATGGTACAACTTCAGTTTAACATCACTAGTGATTTCATGTGGCTACCATGTGCCTTCTCATATCACATGATGAAAAGGGCATTTCACCTCTGAAGTATTATTTCCAAAAGCCCATAACCCTAGTATGATCATGAGAAAAACATCAGACAAATCTAGATTGAGGGATGTTATACAGGATAGTTTGCCAGTACTCCTCAAGGTCATGAAAAACAAGGGAAAAACTGGGAGACAATCATAGACCAAAGGAGGCTAGGGAGACATGCCAACTAAAGGCAACGTGGTATCCTGAATTGAATCCTGGAAAAGAGAAAATATTAATGCAAATACCAGTGAAATCCAAATAAAATCCAGAGTTGAAAAAAAGTAGGATGGCCTTTAGTTGGGACTTCCCCAAAACAATCAGAAATAAACAAGAGAGGTATACATATAAAATTTTTAAGGGAGGAAACGCAATACTCCCTTTCGGAATCCACTTCAGGGATCAGTTCAGTTATGAGAAGCTTAGATGTTTTATCTACTTGTTCATCTACTCACTTATTCATTCGTTTAACAAAATAAATACTGAGTACCTTCCATGAGCCAGGCCCTCCTCTGTGTTCTAAAGGGTAACTCAAAAAGCAGAAGGCAGGAAATTTTGGATCTCATCTTCCTTCTGGGTTTCCTTTACATCCTGGAGACTCATGAGAAGTATAGCAAAATCTGCCTTTCACACAATTTATAGGAACCTCTGTTCCTGCTATAGGCTGGATCCAGATAGCAGAATTTCCTGAAAATAGAGGACACAAGTCACCCAAGCAGTTTTAATGCTCAAAAATAATATTAAGTTGGAATAATCTTCTAACTTGAGGTTTGCTTCAATTGCCTCACTTTAAGCTACACACGTAATCCATTTCTCAAAATTCAATTCTATGTCTGATGCTGCTTTAGTTCACTGAGAAGAGAGAAAATAGATCTAAATGTGGATATGGCAAATGCAGCATAGATTTGGCTTATAAAAGGCTTTTCAAAGCCATGTAAAAATTAAAAGGAAAACAAAAATCAACAGGAGAAAATAGAAATGTAAGACTTAGCTCCTAATCTAGAATGCTCTCAGGCTAAAATTTACCATATTGCTAGAAAGTTTAATTTTAAAAATTTTTGGAAGGCCAAGTGTGACAGTGACCAGCATTTATACTGCATTTGCTCTGAGGTGCCCTGGTATTTCCTAATAAATAACAGAATTTTAACATGAATTAGTGCTATAGTCATAAGAATTCTAATTAGAACATTTTTTAATATAAAAGTGCTGTTTATCTGGAGTAGGATTGCCATTTACCTCATTCTTTTACATCGCTCTCCTGTTAAAAAAAAAAAGCAGGCACAGCTCCCAGACAGCAAATTGCAGCAGATATTTTTTTCCAGTAGCATCTGGTGTTTTGGCAGAAAGCTCGTTGGAATAATCTTAAATATGGTTAGTTTTCTTTCCCAAATCTTTTTTTTCCCCCTTCAAACACTGAGAGAAGCTAAATTTTCATTATTTTCAGAACTGAGTAGAGAAATACTCAAGAAGTATTTCTAAAGATGATACAGCCTTAAACTCAGGAAAGACAGTCATTCAAGGGCAGAGCTCAGAAGAGAGCTCCATCTTCATTCTGATTAAAACAAAAATCTAATTTTCCCAGAAGTACATCACGTGCACATGAATTCTCATTTTCTAGTTCTTTTCCTTCTCTCCCTCTCTCCCTCTTTCCATCTCTCTGTCTCTCTCTCTCTAATTCCTCTGGGAACCAGAAGCTGAAACAAAATATTGATTAAATTTGACTCCTTTTTAAATGAAATTAAGGATTCCTTTTTTCTGAAATAATTCTAAATCTCATAATCAGACTCTGAACTTCAAAATACTTAACCTCCAGTTATGTTGGGGTTTAGCATAAATAATGCAGCAGAGAAAGTTGAATTTTAAGTACAAACATAGAAGATCTCTAACTCATTTGAAAAAAACTTATTAAAGTCAGATTTTGTAAGGCCTTTGGGGAGTTTAATAATTAAAATGATAAGTACAGAAGGTTTTCATGCAATAGAATTTCATGACCAAGATAGTGTTTTCAGATTAGTCTGGTTGCAGTGTGGGGAGAGATTGGAATGGGGAAAGCCTTGGGGCAGTAGCCAAATCAAATATCACAGAGGAGCTGCTGAAGGCCAAGGCTGGCGAGTGGCAGTAGGGATGGAACATGGAGAGAAAGTGAGAGGGAATTTTTTAAAGGAGGAGGAAGGGGGTGCTTCTCTAGGATGTCTCCAAATGCCAAACCATATCTTACTTGTGCGGTCCTCCTCTCAGCTTCCTGCCCTCTGCCTCTGGACTCCACATCCAAAGACACAATCAATGCAGCCCCCATACAGCCTCTTTCCCACAGGGAAGGCCAGGCTGACCTGAGAATTTTGTCACATACTCCATTTCCTCTAACCAGTCCTTTTTTTTCTGTTTTTCTGCTAATTAATTAAAAAAAAAATAATAGTTCCCCTAATCCACTTTATTCTTAGAATTTTAATTTAATTTTAATTTTAAATTTTTCCTTCTTTTGCCTTTTTAGTTCTGATTTCCTGTTCCATAGCCTTAATCCCAAGGAATGATCTGTTTTTAGCTTTTCATCTTATGGGCTTTAGCCTTCTAGCCTTAACTATTATAGCTTTCACTCATGTTTTAACCTTTTATCTCATTGGCTTATAGTATTTTATCTTTTATTTTTAAATTTCTTGTGCTTTGTATTTTTAAACTCTTAACCTTTTATCTTTGTGGGGATTTTAAATCTTCTATTTTAGCTTCCACTTCATTCTCTTTTAGCTTAATTTTTCTTACCTTATTCTCTCTTTTAAGATTTTAACCTCTACTTAACCAACTGTCCCTTTTAATTTAAAAAAATTTTCCATCATTTTTTCTTCTTTTATATTGTCTCTTGGTTTTAGCATATTTTTATAATGAACATCAAGGGACCATAGTTAAAGGACACAAATCACCATAATTAGGGAAGTTTGGGCACTCCTTTCCCCACCCTCACCTGTATCCCCTAACCTCCTGTACCTCCAGTATCCAAAGGCCTTTCTGGTGACCCCCATGGATCTTCTAGCCTCTATAAGACTGAATCAAAACCATAAAAAATAAATAACTTTATAATGAAAAGATAAACTGTGTTTTCAAATCCATGACCTCTGACATATATAGCCTATGAGTTTTTGGCAAAGAAGGTCAATATTATACAAGCCAAGGAGAAATGATAACTGGGGGATCAACAAAAATTAACCCTTTGTATAACACACCCAGGCCAAGCTATCTTGAGGAAGCAAATGATTTTGAAACTCATAAAAGAAAGCAAAGTAGATGGCCCTGGGCCAGATTATTTGTACTACTTAGAAACTCTTATGCTTCTAATATACTTAATTCCAGATTAGTCACCATCTCCCTTCTCAGCAGATTCAGAGAAGCATCTTCTTAGGGTAGCTTTCTATCCCCTGTTATAAAAGATGAGGATAAGCTAGCCAAAGTGGAAGTGATCAAAAATAGGACTTTTAAAAATGTGAATCTTATATGCTCTTGCTAGAGGCTGCCTTTTTTTGTCATGACTTAGGTTAGAAATCCTAAGCACAGGAAGAGAGCAATTTTACCTCCATATAATGGGTATAAGTTTCTCTCAGAAAGTTTTAGGAACATCACTGAGGTTGGTTTCCCTAATTTTTTTCCTGTCTTCTTAAGGAAGAAAAGGAAAGGACTGAGTCTCCAAAGGATGGCTCAGTCATAAAGGCCACACCCCTGCCATACACAATTTCATCCCATAGCAGTCCTATGAGATCCTCATTTAAAAATATGCTAAGGGGCTCTCTCTATAAGAAGCAATCTTGCCCCATTATTCTACAACTTGCTAACCCATAACTCCTTCCCCACCTCAGGAAGTGACATAGCCTCCAATCCTTCCTGCTCATAAACAGGACAGGAGTCACTCTCCTCACAATTTCACTTGAGAATATTCCTTCTTTTGCTGACCACTGAGTTTCAGCCTACTATATTGACCTGGTGCAAAAAGCCAAACTCAACTAGTACAAAAAGCAACCTCAACTGTTGCAGGAACTATCTAGTCAGGCTCTGCCTCCAACAAGATATTTTTCCATAAGTACAACCTTAAAGCCCCTAGAGCTTACTGATGACATTTTAGCCATTCATTCGTTCAAAACGATATAGTGATACCACTGTGTGAGAGCCACTGTCCCAGGCAATTGCAAGATATGAACAAAACCATGTCCCAGTTCTCATGGAGCTTACAATCTAAAGGAGAAGATAGACACTAAACAAACCAACAAAGATACGTCAACTGGTGAGCAGAAAAGTAAAGCAGAGAAAGGAGTTGTGAGGGAATGAGAGCAGGTGGCATTTTAGATGTGGCCACTGTCTGAGAAGGTGACAGCTGAGAAGAGGCTGCAATGAAGTGACGGAGTAGACCTCAGAGAAACCTGGAAGAAGAGCACTGTGACATGCACTGCTGGATTTACAGCCAAGTGTTATGTGGAAAACGTTCACTATGTTCCCAGGGAGATGTCTGTTGAGTCACAGTTCTAGGAAATGTTTGTTCATCTTGAACAACCACTTTGTTTTTATCTTAAGGACACTGAATCTGGTAACCAACTGTAAAACTTTTTAATGTAGCTGTGGAGAACCTTAGATGTAAATTCTTGGCCCAACTCTAGCAAATGTTCCAAATGAGATGTGACACTTTGTGTATTATCTCACCCATGACCTTCATAACCTTCTTATCTCTCTTCCCATTGCCAGTTTTCCTCATCAAAGTTGATTTCACACTATTTTGTTTTATTATAGACATTTGTCCCTTTCTGAAGCAAGAGAGTACAGAGAGAAGGAGAAAAAGAACAAAAGAGCAAAGGAGAAGAGAGACAGAGAGATCTACAGTAGAGGAGGAAGGG
>NW_006781931.1:1309854-1346107 GCF_000442215.2 Lipotes vexillifer | reverse complement strand
GGGAAAGAGGAAAGACAGAGAGAGAGAGAGCTGCAGACAATTCAAAGAGACCAAGAAAGGCCATCGGATTCTAAATCATTAGCATTGGGAGGTCGTTGTTAATCTCAAAGAAAATAATTTAAGCTAAATAAATGCTGGAAGTGAAAGCTGGATTTCTGAATATATAGTTGAAAACCATCTAAGTCTCTGTGGTGACCTAAATGGGGAGGAAATCAAAAAAAAAGAGGGGATATATGTATATATATGGCTGATTCACTTTGCTGTACAGCAAAAACTGACACAGCAGTGTAAAGCAACTATACTCCAATTAAAAAACAAAACAAAACAAAAAACCAAGTAAGTGGCTAGTATGAACCACTTGGCTCTCTGACTGCACATCTACAGCAGCTCTCTCGCACAGACACACATAAGTCTGCACCATGGCGCTCCCCACAGCAGCCAGCAGTGCTGCCTCTTGTGGCTCATGAGTCTCTTCAGTACTAATTTCATTCCTGGGGAGCCGAATAACACTGGGTCTGATGTTAGATTGCCTGTGTCCAAATTCTGCCTCTCTCTCTCAGTAGATTTGTGATTTGGGCCAACTCTCTTAACCTCTCTATTCCTCTTATTTTCTCAATTGTAAAATAGATATAATGAATTAGACTTATCTCAGAAAATGATTGAAACAATTAAATGAGATGAGAGAGAGAAAATAGGACCTGGAACAATTACTTATATAAAAAGCACAGGTAGGTGCTTACCACATTTTAGCTAGTATACTACTATTAAGTCTACTTAGGAGAATGCATTGGTACAAAGGAAGGAAATTGAAACATAAGAGTCCCTGCCATCCTTCAGACTTCATGCCTAGATTGGGGAGGCAGCTTTAATCCTCCATTTATTCTAAATCCTGAAGAATGATACAGTCTAAGACTTAAGATTGTCCAGAAGCGTTGCAAGTACCTTAAGAATTCTCTTCAAGCTTATGGTGGTTACCTGGCTTCTTTACATATATGCAAGTTGCACCAACAGTTAACATCAAAAATACTCCAATTAAAAGACCTCAGCTATTATTTAGGGGAACTAGTTTTCTTTTTATAAACCCTTATGGAAAAGGATGTAACACTAAAAGTCAAGCCTCTAGGAAAACATGGGGAAAGATATACCACTTTCACATGTCCACCTATTCTAAAGGAAATTCTGAGTGTGTCATGCTCTCACAGAATTTGTAATCTTCCTGCATTGAGCCTGCATTCTACTAGGTGAATACACTAACCTAATTTTTATCTGGACAAACTCAAAGCAACTATTCCCAAATTTTTAAAACTTTCTAAGATTAGATGTAATTTCTGCTAGATAAACACCTAAAACACATGAAGCCAGTTTTGTGAGGTCAGTCCTTCACAGGCATATGTTCTAGAATGTTCCAGAAAGCTAGAAGTTTGCAGCTGCATTCCCTAGATAGCTGGCCAGCTACCCAAGCAGCCATGTATTTAAAATGGCCTCCCTTACTGCTAATGTGTAAAAAGAATGGACTCAACCACTTGACATTATTTTATTTTCCTGCCTGAGCTATCACTGGGTGTTAGTCTTCATTTGGTTTTCATCTCACTTCTCACTGAGATATTGAAAATGGAGGAGAGGGAAGCCCACAAATTCCAACAACAAACTATTAGGAGTTACATAAATAATGAAGAAAGAGCTACCTGTGACTTGCGCGAGTGGAATCCTGTGGGACATAAGTCATTCTCCATGTGGATACGAATTATCAAAGCAAAAAATGCACTGGACAGAGTTATAGAGCCATGTGGAAAACAGGTTCTTGGTGCTCCAGCCAGGCGTCAGGGATATGTCAATGACGTGGGAGGGCCAGGACACTGGTCCACAAGAGACCTCCCAGCTCCATGTAATATAAAAGGGTGAAAATCTCCAGAGATCTCCATCTCAACACCAAGACCTAGCTCGACTCAATGACCAACAAGCTACAGTGCAGGACACCCTATGCCAAACAACTAGCAAGACAGGAACACAAAACCATCCATTAGCACAGAGGCTGCCTAAAATCATAATAAAGCCACAGACATCCCAAAACACACCACCAGACGTGGATCTGCCTACAAGAAAGACAAGATCCAGCCTCATCTAGAAAACTAGAACACAGGCAATACTTGCCTCCACCAGGAAGCCTACACAACCCACTAAAATAACCTTACCCACTGGGGACAGACACCAAAAACAATGGGAACTACGAACCTGCAACCTGCGAAAAAGAGACCCCAAGCACACTAAGGTAAGCAAAATGAAAAGACAGAAAAACACACAGCAGATGAAGGAGCAAGGTAAAAACCCACCAAACCTAACAAATGAAGAGGATATAGGCACACTACCTGAAAAAGAATTCAGAGTAATGATAGTAAAGATGATCTAAAATATTAGAAATAGATGGAGAAAATAAAGAAAGGTTTAATAACGACTTAGAGGAACTAAAGAGCAAACAAAGAGTGATGAACAACACAATAAATGAAATTAAGAATTCTGTAGAAGGAATCAACAGCAGAATAACAGAGGCAGAAGAACAGATAAGTGACCTGGAAGATAAAATAGTGGAAATTACTACTGCAGAGCAGAATAAAGAAAAAAGAATGAAAAGAATTGAGGACAGTCTCAGAGAACTCTGGGACAACATTAAATTCACCAACATTCGAATTCTAGGGGTCGCAGGAGAAGAAGAGAAAAACAAAGTGTCTGAGAAAATATTTGAAGAGATTATACTTGAACACTTCCCTAATATGGGAAAGGAAATAGTTAGTCAAGTCCAGGTAGGACAGAGAGTCCCATACAGGAAAAATCCAAGGAGAAACATGCCAAGATACATATTATTCAAACTATCAAAAATTAAATACCAAGAATAAATATTAAAAGAAGGAAGGGAGGGCTTCCCTGGTGGCGCAGTGGTTGAGAGTCTGCCTGCTGATGCAGGGGACACGGGATCGTGTCCCGGTCCGGGAAGATACCACATGCTGTGGAGCAGCTAGGCCCATGAGCCATGGCTGCTGAGCCTGTGTGCCTGGAGCCTGTGCTCCGCAACAGAAGAGGTCACAACAGTGCGAAGCAAACGTACCGCAAAAAAAAAAAAAAAAAAAAAAAAAAAAGCAAGGGAAAAACAACAAATAACACACAAGGGAATCCCCATAAGGTTAACAGCTGATCTTTCAGCAGAAACTCTGCAAGCCAGAAGGGACTGGCAGGACATATTTAAAGTGATGAAGTAAAAAAATCTACACCCAAGACTACTCTACCCAGCAAGGATTTCATTCAGATTTGATGCAGAATTTAAAACCTTTACAGACAAGCAAAAGCTGAGAGAGTTCAGTACCACCAAACCAGCTTTACAACGAATGCTAAAGGAACTTCTCTAGGCAAGAAAAACAAGAGAAAGAAAAGACCTACAAGAACAAACCCAAAACAATTAAGAAAATGGGAATAGGAACATACATATCGATAATTACCTTAAATGTAAATGGATTAAATGCTCCCATCAAAAGACACAGACTGGCTGAATGGATAAAAAAACAAGACCCAATATATGTTGTCTACAAGAGACCCACTTCAGACCTAGAGACACATACAGACTGAAAGTAAGGGGATGGAAAAAGATATTCCATGCAAACAGAAATCAAAAGAAAGCTGGAGTAGCAATTCTTATGTCACACAAAATAGACTTTAAAATAAAGACTATTAGAAGAGACAAAGAAGGACACTACATAATGATCAAGGGATCGATCCAAGAAGAAAACATAACAATTGTAAATATTTATGCACCCAACAGAGGAGCAACTCAATACATAAGGCAAATGCTAACAGCTGTAAAAGGGGAAATCGACAGTAACACATTCATAGTAGAGGACTTTAACACCCCACTTTCACCAATGGACAGATCTTCCAAAATGAAAATAAATAAGGAAACACAATCTTTAAATGATACATTAAATGAGATAGACTTAATTGATATTTACAGGACATTGCATCCAAAAACAACAGAATACATATTGTTCTCAAGTGCTCATGGAACATTCTCCAGCATAGATCATATTGTGGGTCACTAATCAAGGCTTGGTAAATTTAAGAAAATTGAAATTGTATCAAGTATCTTTTCCGGCCACAACACTATGAGACTAGATATCAATTACAGGAAAAGATCTGTAAAATATACAAACACATGGAAGCTAAACAATACACTACTTAATAACGAAGTGATCACTGAAGAAATCAAAGAGGATATCAAAAAAAACCTAGAAACAAATGAAAATGGAGACACAAGGATCCAAAACATATGGGATGCAGCAAAATTATTTCTAAGAGGGAAGTTTATAGCAATACAAGCCCACCTTAAGAAGCAGGAAACACTCGAATAAACATTCTAACCTTGCACCTAAAGCAATTAGAGAAAGAAGAACAAAAAAACCCCAAAGTTAGCAGAAGGAAAGAAATCATAAAAATCAGATCAGAAATAAATGAAGCAGAAATGAATGAAATGTTAGCAAATATCAATAAAACTAAAAGCTGGTCCTCTGAGAAGATAAACAAAATTGATAAACCATTAGCCAGACTCAACAAGAAAAAAGAGAGAAGACTCAAATCAATAGAATTAGAAATGAAAAAGGAGAAGTAACAACTGACACTGCAGAAAAACAAAAGATCATGAGAGATTACTACAAGCAACTCTATGCCAATAAAATGGACAACCTGGAAGAAATGGACAAATTCTTAGAAATGTACAACTTGCAAGACTGAATCAGGAAGAAATAGAAAATATGAACAGACCAATCACAAGCACTGAAATTGAAACTGATTAAAAATCTTCCAATAAACAAAAGCCCAGGACCAGATGGCTTCACAGGAGAATTCTATCAAAAATTTAGACAAGAGCTAACACCTATCCTTCTCAAACTCTTCCAAAATATAGTAGAGGGAGGAACACTCCCAAACTCATTCTATGAGGCCACCATCACCCTGATACCAAAACCAGACAAGGATGTCACAAAGAAAGAAAACTACAGGCCAATTTCACTGATGAACATAGACACAAAAATCCTCAACAAAATACTAGCAAACAGAATCCAACAGCACATTAAAAGGACCATACACGATAATCAAGTGGGGTTTATTCCAAGAATGCAAGTATTCTTCAATATACACAAATCAATCAACGTGATACACCATATTAACAAATTGAAGGAGGAAAACCATATGATCATCTCAATAGGTGCAGAGAAGGCTTTCGACAAAATTCAACACCCATTTATGATAAAAGCCCTGCAGAGTGTAAGCATAGAGGGAACTTTCCTCAACATAAGAAAGGCCATAGATGACAAACCCACAGCAAACATGGTCCTCAATGGTGAAAAACTGAAACCATTTCCACTACGATCAGGAACAAGACAATGTTGCCCACTCTCACCACTCTTATTCAACATATTTTGGAAGTTTTAGCCATAGCAATCAGAGAAGAAAAGGAAATAAAAGGAATCCAAATTGGAAAAGCAGGATACAAAATTAATGCACAGAAATCTCTGGCATTCCTATATACTAATGATGAAAAATCTGAAAGTGAAATCAAGAAAACACTCCCATTTACCATTGCAACAAAAAGAATAAAATATCTAGGAATAAACCTACCTAAGGAGACAAAAGACCTGTATGCAGAAAATTATAAGACACTGATGAAAGAAATTAAAGATGATACAAACAGATGGAGAGATATACCATGTTCTTGGATTGGAAGAATCAACATTGTGAAAATGACTCTACTTCCCAAAGCAATCTATAGATTCAATGCAATCCCTATCAAACTACCACTGGCATTTTTCACAGAACTAGAACAAAAAATTTCACAATTTGTATGGAAACACAAAAGACCCCGAATAGCCAAAGCAATCTTGAGAACAAAAAATGGAGCTGGAGGAATCAGGCTGCCTGACTTCAGACTATACTACAAAGCTACAGTAATCAAGACAGTATGGTACTGGCACAAAAACAGAGGTACTGGCACAAAAACAGAAAGATAGATTAATGGAACAGGATAGAAAGCCCAGAGATAAACCCACACACATATGGTCACCTTATCTTTGATAAAGGAGTCTGGAATGTACAGTGGAGAAAGGACAGACTCTTCAATAAGTGGTTCTGGGAAAAGTATAAGATTTGAACACTCCCTAACACCATACACAAAAATAAGCTCAAAATGGATTAAAGACCTAAATGTAAGGCCAGAAACTATCAAACTCTTAGAGGAAAATATAGGCAGAACACTCCATGACATAAATCACAGCAAGATCCTTTTTGACCCACCTCCTAGAGAAATGGAAAAAAACAAAAATTAAAAAAAAAAGGGACCTAATGAAACTTCAAAGCTTTTACACAGCAAAGGAAACCGTAAACAAGACCAAAAGACAACAGTCAGGATGGGAGAAATTATTTGCAAGTGAAGCAACTGACAAAGGATTAATCTCTAAAATTTACAAACAACTCATGCAGCTAAATAACAAAAAAACAAACAACCCAATCCAAAAATAGGCAGAAGACCCAAATATCCAAAAATCCAAATAGGCAGAAGACCCAAATATCCAAAAAATATATACAGACTGCCAACAACCTCATGAAAGAATGCTCAATACCATTAATCATTAGAGAAATGCAAATCAAAACTACAATGAGATATCATCTCCCACCAGTCAGATTGGCCATCATAAAAAATCTAGAAATAATAAGTGCTGGTGAGGGTGTGGAGATAAGGGAACACTCTTGCACTGCTGCTGGGAATGTGAACTGGTACAGCCACGATGGAGAGCAGTATAGAAGTTCCTTCAGAAACTACAAATAGAACTACCATATGACCCAGCAATCCCACTACTGGGCATATACCCTGAGAAAACCATAATTCAAAAAGAGTCATGTACCAAAATGTTCATTGCAGCTCTTTTCACAATAGCCAGGAGATGGAAGCAACCTTAGTGTCCATCATTGGATGAATGGATAAAGAAGATGTGGCACATATATACAATGGAATATTAGTCAGCCATAAAAAGAAACGAAATTCAGTTATTTGTAGTGAGGTGGATGGACCTAGAGTCTGTCATACAGTGAAGTAAGTCAGAAAGAGAAAAACAAGTAGCGAATGCTAACACACATATATGTAATCTAAGGGAAAAAAATGTCATGAAGAACCTAGGGGTATAAAGACACAGAATAGACACAGACCTACTAGAGAATGGACTTGAGGATACAGGGAGGGGGAAGGGTAAGCTTTGACAAATTTAGAGAGTGGCATGGACATATATACACTACCAAATGTAAAATAGATAGCCAGTGGGAAGCAGCCACATAGCACAGGGAGATCAGCTCGGTGCTTTGTAACCACCTGGATGGGTGGGATAGGGAGGGTGGGATGGAGCGAGATGCAAGTGGGGGGAGATATGGGAGCATATATATATGTATGACTGATTCACTTTGTTATAAAGCAGAAACTAAGACACCATTGTAAAGCAATTATACTCCATAAAGATGTAAAAAAATAAATAAATAAAAGCAGTAAGGGAAAAACAACAAATAACACATAGGGGAATCCCCATAAAGTTAACAGCTGATCTTTCAGCAGAGACTCTGCAAGCCAGAAGGGAGTGGCGGGACATATTTAAAGTGATGAAGGAGAAACACCTACAACCAAGATTATTCTACCAAGCAAGGATCTCCTTCAGCTTTCATGGAAAAATTAAAAGCTTTACAGACAAGCAAAAGCTAAGAGAATTCAGCACTACCAAACCAGCTTTACAAAAAATGCTAAAGGAACTTCTCTTGTCCAGAAACACAAGAGAAGGAAAAAGCCTACAATAATAAACCCAAAATGATTAAGAAAACGGTAATAGGAACATACATATTGATTATGACCTTAAATGTAAATGGATTAAATGCTCCAACCAAAAGACATAGACTGACTGAATGGATACAAAAACAAGACCCATATATATGCTGTCTACAAGAGACCCACTTCAGACCTAGGGACACATACAGACTGAAAGTGAGGAGTTGGAAAAAGCTATTCCATGCAAATGGAAATCAAAAGAAAGCTGGAGTAGCAATTCTAATATCAGACAAAATAGACTTTAAAACAAAGACTATTACAAGAGACAAAGAAGGACACTACCTAATGATCAAGGGATCGATCCAAGAAGAAGATATAACAATTGTAAATATTTATGCACCCAACATAGGAGCACCTCAATACATAAGGCAAATACTAACAGCCATAAAAGGGAAAATCGACAGTAACGCAATCATACTAGGAGACTTTAACACCCAACTTTCAACAATGGACAGATCATCCAAAATGAAAATAAATAAGGAAATACAAGCTTTAAAATATACATTAAACAAGATGGACTTAATTGATATTTATAAGACATTGTGTCCAAAAGCAGCAGAATACACATTCTTCTCAAGTGCTCATGGAACATTCTCCAGGATAGATCATATCTTGGGTCACAAATCAATCCTTGGGAAATTTAAGAAAATTGAACTCGTATCAAGTATCTTTTCCGACCACAACGCTATGAGACTAGATATCAATTACAGGAAAAAATCTATAAGAAATATAAACAAATGGAGACTAAACAACACACTACTTAATAACCAAGAGATCACTGAAGAAATCAAAGAGGAAATCAATAAATACCTAGAAACAGGAGCTTCCGGGAAGATGGCGGAAGAGTAAGACGAGGAGATCACCTTCCTCCCCACAGATACATCAGAAATACATCTACACGTGCAACTGCTCTTTAGAACACCCACTGAACACTGGCAGAAGACCTCAGACCTCCCAAAAGGCAAGAAACTCCCCACGTACCTGGGTAGGGCAAAAGAAAAAAGAATAAACAGAGACAAAAGGACAGGGACGGAACCAGGACCAGTGGGAGGGAGCTGTGAAGGAGGAAAGGTTTCCACACATTAGGAAGCCCCTTCGTGGGCGCAGACTGCAGGTGGTAGAGGGGGAAAGCTTTGGAGCCACGGAGGAGAGCACAGCAATAGGGGTGCGGAGGACAAAATGGAGAGATTCCCACACAGAGGATCGGTGCCGACCAGCACTTACCAGCCCAAGAGGCTTGTCTGCTACCCCGCCGGCGCAGGCAGGGCTGGGAACTAAGGCTTGGGCTTCGGTCGGAGCTCTGGGAGAGGACTGGGATTGGTGGCGTAAACACAGCCTGAAGGGGGCTAGTGCACCACGGGTAGCCGGGAGGGAGTCCAGGGAAAAGTCTGGACCTGCCGAAGAGTCAAGAGACTTTTTCTCCCCTCTTTGTTTCCTGGTGCGCGAGGAGAGGGGATTAATAGCGCTGATTAAAGGAGCTCCAGAGACGGGTGTGAGCCGTGGCTAACAGCACGGAACTCAGAGACGAGAATGAGACGCTAAGGCTGCTGCTGACGCCACCAAGAAGCCTGTGTGCGAGCACAGGTCACTATCCACACCCCACTTCCGGAGAGCCTGTGCAGCCAGCCACAGCCAGGGTCCCGGGATCCAGGGACAACTCCCCCGGGAGAACGCACGGCCCGCCTCAGGCTGGTGCAACGTCATGCCGGCCTTTGCCGCCGCAGGCTCGCCCCGCACTCCGTGTCCCTCCCTTCCCACAGCCTGAGTGAGCCAGAGCCCCCGAATCAGTGGCTCATTTAACCCCGTCCTGTCTGAGCAAAGAACAGACGTCCTCCAGCAACGTACATGCAGAGGCAGGGCCAAATCCAAAGCTGAGCCCCTGGGAGCTGTGGGAACAAAGAAGAGAAAGGGAAATCTCTCCCAGCAGCCTCAGAAGCAGCGGATTAAAGTTCCACAATCAACTTGATGTACCCTGCATCTGTGGAATACATGAATAGACAACGAATCATCCCAAATTGAGGAGGTGGACTTTGTGAGCAAGATTTATGATTTTTTCCACTTTTCCTCTTTTTTTGAGTGTGTATGTGGATGCTTCTGTGTGAGATTTTGTCTGTATAGCTTTGCTTCCACCATTTGTCCTAGGGTTCTATCTGTCCGTTTTTTTTTAAATTTTTGTTCTTAATAATTATTTTTTTATTTTAGTAACTTTATTATATTTTATCTTTATGTTATTTTACTTTATCTTCTTTCTTTCTCTTTTCCTTCCTTCCCTCCTTCCTTCATTCCTTCCTCCCTCCCTCCCTCCATCCTTTCTTTCTTTCTTTCTTTCTACTTCTACTAATTCTTTCCTTCTAATTTTTCTCCCTTTTATTCTGAGCTGTGTGGATGAAAAGCTCTTGGTGCTCCAGCCAGAAGTCACTGCTGTGCCTTGGGGGTGGGAGAGCAAACTTAAGGACACTGGTCCACAAGAGACCTCCCAGCTCCACATGATATCAAACTGCGAAAATCTCCTGAAGATCTCCATCTCAACACCAGCACCCAGCTTCACTCAACGACCAGCAAGCTACAGTGCTGGACATCCTATGCCAAACAACTAGCAAGGTGGAACACTACCCCACTCATTAGAAGAGAGGGTGCCTAAAATCATAATAAGTCCACAGACATCCCAAAACACACCACCAAACGTGGACCTGCCCACCAGAAAAACAAGATCCAGCCTCATCCATCAGAACACAGGCACTAGTCCCCTCCACCAGGAAGCCTACACAACCCACTGAACCAACCTTAGCCACTGGGGACAGACACCAAAAACAACACCAACTATGAACCTGCAGCCTGCAAAAAGGAGACCACAAACACAGTAAGATAAGCAAAATGAAAAGACAGGAAAACACAGAGCAGATGAAGGAGCAAGAGAAAAACCCACCAGATCTAACAAATGAGGAGGAAATAGGCAGTCTACCTGAAAAAGAATTCAGAATAATGATATTAAGATGATCCAAAATCTTGGAAATAGAATAGAGAAAATGCAAGAAACAATTAACAAGGACCTAGAAGAAATAACGATGAAACAAACAATGAACAACACAATAAATGAAATTGAAAATACTCTAGATGGGATCAATAGCAGAATAACTGAGGCAGAAGAATGGATAAGTGACCTGGAAGATAAAATAGTGGAAATAACTACTGCAGAGAAGAATAAAGAAAAAAGAATGAAAAGAACTGAGGACAGTCTCAGAAACCTCTGGGACAACATTAAACGCACCAGCATTCGAATTATAGGGGTTCCAGAAGAAGAAGAGAAAAAGAAAGGGACTGAGAAAATATTTGAAGAGATTATAGTTGAAAACTTCCCTAATATGGGAAAGGAAAGAGTTAATCAAGTCCAGGAAACACAGAGAGCCCCATACAAGATAAATCCAAGGAGAAATACACCAAGATACATATTAATCTAACTGCCAAAAATTAAATACAAAGAAAACTTATTAAAAGCAGCAAGGGAAAAACAACAAATAACACACAAGGGAATCCTCATAAGGTTAAGAGCTGATCTTTCAGCAGAAACTCCGCAAGCCAGAAGGGACTTCCAAGACATATTGAAAGTGATGAAGGAGAAAAACCTGCAACCAAGATTACTCTACCCAGCAAGGATCTCATTCAGATTTGATGGAGAAATTAAAACCCTTACAGACAAGCAAAAGCTAGGAGAGTTCAGCACCACCAAACCAGCTTTACAACTGCTAAAGGAACTTCTCTAGGCAAGAAACACAAGAGAAAGAAAAGACGTACAAGAACGAACCCAAAAGAATTAAGAAAATGGGAAGAGAAACATACATATTGATAATTAACTTAAATGTAAATGGATTAAATGCTCCCACCAAAAGACACATATTAGTTGAATGGATACAAAAACAAGACCCATATATTTGCTGTCTATAAGAGACCCACTTCAGACCTAGAGACACATACAGACTGAAAGTAAGGGGATGGAAAAAGATATTTCATGCAAATGGAAACCAAAAGAAAACTGGAGTAGCAATTCTCATATCAGACAAAATAGACTTTAAAATAAAGACTATTAGAAGAGACAAAGAAGGACACTACATAACGATCAAGGGATCGATCCAAGAAGAAGATATAACACTTGTAAATATTTATGCACCCAACATAGGAGCACCTCAATACATAAGGCAGATACTAACAGCCATAAAAGGGGAAATCGACAGTAACACATTCATAGTAGGGGAATTTAACACCCCACTTTCACCAATGGACAGATCATCTAAAATGAAAATAAGTAAGGAAACACAAGCTTTAAATGATACATTAAACAAGATTGACTTAATTGATATTTATAGGACATTCCATCCAAAAACAACAGAATACACACTTTTCTCTAGTGCTCATGGAATATTCTCCAGCATACATCATAACTTATGTCACAAATCAAGCCTTGGTAAATTTAAGAAAATTGAAATTGTATCAAGTATCTTTTCCGGCCACAACACTATGAGACTAGATATCAATTACAGGAAAAGATCTGTAAAATATACAAACACATGGAGGCTAAACAATACACTACTTAATAACGAAGTGATCACTGAAGAAATCAAAGAGGATATCAAAAAATACCTAGAAACAAATGACAATGGAGACACAACAACCCAAAATCTATGAGATGCAGCAAAAGCAGTTCCAAGGCAGAAGGTTATAGCAATAAAACCCTACCTTAAGAAACAGGAAACATCTCAAATAAACAACCTAACCTTGCACCTAAAGCAATTAGAGAAAGAAGAACAAAAAAACTCTAAAGTTAGCAGAAGGAGAGAAATCATAAATATCAGATCAGAAATAAATGAAGCAGAAATGAACGAAACGATAGCAAACATCAATAAAACTAAAAGCTGGTTCTTTGAGAAGATAAACAAAATTGATAAACCATTAGCCAGACTCATCAAGAAAAAAGAGTGAAGACTCAAATCAATAGAATTAGAAATGAAAAAGGAGAAGTAACAACTGACACTGCAGAAATACAAAAGATCATGAGAGATTACTACAAGCAACTCTATGCCAATAAAATGGACAACCTGGAAGAAATGGACAAATTCTTAGAAATGTACAACCTGCAAGGCTGAATCAGGAAGAAACAGAAAATATGAATAGACCAATCACAAGCACTGAAATTGAAACAGTGATTAAAAATCTTCCAATAAACAAAAGCCCAGGACCAGATGGCTTCACAAGCGAATTTATCAAACATTTAGAGAAGAGCTAACACCTATCCTTCTCAAACTCTTCCAAAATATAGCAGAGGGAGGAACACTCCCAAACTCATTCTGAGGCCACCAACACCTTGATACCAAAACAGACAAGGATGTCACAAAGAAAGAAAACTACAGGCCAATTTCACTGACGAACATAGATGAAAAAATCCTCAACAAAATACTAGCAAACAGAATCCAACAGCACATTAAAAGGACCATACACGATAATCAAGTGGGGTTTATTCCGAGAATGCAAGTATTCTTCAATATACGCAAATCAATCAACGTGAAACACCATATTAACAAATTGAAGGAGGAAAACCATATGATCATCTCAATAGGTGCAGAGAAGGCTTTCGACAAAATTCAACACCCATTTATGATAAAAAACCCTGCAGAGTGTAGGCATAAAGGGAACTTTCCTCAACATAAGAAAGGCCATAGATGACAAACCTACAGCAAACATGGTCCTTAATGGTGAAAAACTGAAATGATTTCCACTAAGATCAGGAAGAAGACAATGCTGCCCACTCTCACCACTGTTATTCAACATAGTTTTGCAAGTTGTAGCCACAACAATCAGAGAAGAAAAGGAAATAAAAGGAATCCAAAACAGAAAAGAAGAAGTAAAGCTGCCACTGTTTACAGATGACATGATACTATACATAGAGAATCCTAAAGATGCTACCAGAAAACTACTAGAGCTAATCAATGAATTTGGTAAAGTAGCAGGATACAAAATTAATGCACAGAAAGCTCTGGCATTCCTATACGCTAATGATGAAAAATCTGAAAGTGAAATCAAGAAAACACTCCCATTTACCATTGCAACAAAAAGAATAAAATATCTAGGAATAAACCTACCTAAGGAGACAAAAGACCTGTATGCAGAAAATTATAAGACACTGATGAAACAAATTAAAGATGATACAAATAGATGGAGAGATATACCATGTTCTTGGAATGGAAGAATCAACATTGTGAAATTGACTCTAGTACCCAAAGCAATCTACAGGTTCAATGCATTCCCTATCAAACTACCACTGGCATTTTTCACAGAACTAGAACAAAAAATTTCACAATTTGTATGGAAACACAAAAGACACCGAATACCCAAAGCAATCTTAAGAACAAAAAACGGATCTGGAGGAATCAGGCTCCCTCACTTCAGATTATACTATAAAGCTACAGTAATCAAAACAGTATGGTACTGGGACAAAAACAGAAAGATAGATCAATGGAACAGGATAGAAAGCCCAGAGATAAACCCACGCACATATGGTCACCTTATTTTTGATAATGGAGGCAGGAATGTACAGTGGAGAAAGGACAGCCTCTTCAATAAGGGGTGCTGGGAAAACTGGACAGCTACATGTAAAAGTATGAGATTAGATCACTCCCTAACACTGTACACAAAAATAAGCTCAAAATTGATTAAAGACTTAAATGTAAGGCCAGAAACTATCAAACTCTTAGAGAAAAACATAGGCAGAACACTCCATGACATAAATCACAGCAAGGTCCTTTTTGACCCACCTCCTAGACAAATGGAAATAAAAACAAAAATAAACAAATGGGACCTAATGAAACTTCAAAGCTTTTGCACAGCAAAGGAAACCATAAACAAGACCAAAAGACAACCCTCAGAATGGGAGAAAATATTTTCAAATGAAGCACCTGAAAAAGGATTAATCTCCAAAATTTGTAAACAGCTCATGCCGCTCAATAGTAAAAAAGCAAAAACGCAGTCCAAAAATAGGCAGAAGACCTAAATAGATGTTTCTCCAAAGAAGATATACAGACTGCCAACAAACACATGAAAGAAGGCTCAACATCATTAATCATTAGAGAAATGAAAATCAAAACTACTATGAGATATCATCTCACACCAGTCAGAATGGCCATCATCAAAAAATCTACAAGCAATAAGTTCTGGAGAGGGTATGGAGAAAAGGGAATCCTCTTGCACTGTTGGTGGGAATGTAAATTGATAAAGCCACTGTGGAGAACAGTATGGAGGTTCCTTAAAAAACTACAAATAGTACTACCATATGACCCAGCAATCCCACTACTGGGCATATACCCTGAGAAAACCATAATTCAAAAAAGTCATGTACAAAATATTCATTGCAGCTCTATTTACAATAGCCAGGACATGGAAGCAACCTAAGTGTCCATCAACAGATGAGTGGATAAAGTGGCACATATATACAATGGAATATTACTCAGCCATAAAAAGGAATGAAACGAGTTATTTGTAGTGCGGTGGATGGACCTAGAGACTGTCATACAGAGTGAAGTAAGTCAGAAAGAGAAAAACAAAAACTGTATGCTAACACATATATGTGGGATCTAAAAAAAAAAAAAAAAGGTTAGAAGAACCTAGGGGCAAGCAGAAATAAAGATGCAAAACTACTAGAGAGTGGACTTGAGGATACAGGGAGGGGAAAGGGTAAGCTGGGACAAAGTGAGAGTGGCATGGACATATATACACTACCAAACGTAAAATAGATAGCTAGTGGGAAGCAGCCGCATAGCACTGGGAGATCAGCTCGGTGCTTTGTGACTACCTAGAGGGGTGGGATAGGGAGTGTGGGAGGGAGGGAGATGCAAGAGGGAAGAGATATGTGGACATATGTATATGTATAACTGATTCACTTTGCTATAAATCAGAAACTAACACACCATTTTAAAGCAATTATACTCCAATAAAGATGTTAAAAAAAAAAAGAATGAAAAGAGGAAATGAAACAGGAAATATTCAAGATAATTTCCCAGAATTAATTACATGAATCTCCAGACTGAAAGGGTTCATTGAGTGTCCTCAATAAAGAGTGAAGGAGACCTATATCAAGATATTTATGATGAAATTTTAAAACACTAGAGACAAGAGGACATCCTACAAGCTTATTTGAGGTAAAACGGAAACAGGTTTATTGAAAAGCATCAGGAATCCCAATGGTGTTAAAAGAATAAGGACCAACACTGTCAAAATTCCACCTTGGCCAAAATCAATTAAAGTAGAATAAAGATATTTTCAGGAATTCAATATCTATGAAAATTTCATGTACACAATTGTTTTGAAAAGCTACTAGAGCAAATGTTCTCCCAAAACAGGAAAGTAAACCAAAAAAGGACTACAAAGAATCCAAGAACCCAGGAAAGAAGTGAAAGGAATCCCCAGAATTATGGTCCAAGAGGATTTAATAGTAATAACTGGGCATCGGACCCAGAGAGTCAGAGGCTCAGACTAGGGCAGAAGAGCAGAGGGCCCCAGAGGGATGTCTTCAAAAGACAAGAAACTGATAGAATTCCTGATGTACTTGGATGTGTTAAGAGAATACTAACACCTCTGACAAAGATTTTGGGGAAGAATGAATACATGAAAAAGGAAGCAAGTACAAGACAATTATCATATCTAGAAAGGACAAGAACTTTTCACAAAATAATTAAACTTACCATAGAATTCTATATGACTTATCTGTGAGTTGCATTTGCGTGAGCACAATAATGTAAATACTGAATACTGATGTAACCAAAAAATGATGACTTAACTACCCAATAGCAGGAATTCAATTGATAATATCAAATGGCAACCTAAACCTGTTATTTTAGAAACATGATGGAAAACACCAAAAGAAACAACTAAAATAGTTTAAAATGCTGTCCCGCGGAGTAAGAATCTGGTACGTGATGTAGAGAGGGAAAGAAGACAGCTGTTTAGTTTCAAATGAGGTAATACTGGTAAAGTATTTAGTAGAGCATCTGGCGTATAAGAAGAGCAATCTTAGTGTTTGACGAATGAATGAATGAATGAACGAATAAAATTTTGTAGTAAGTCTAGTAGAACTATTTCTTGTTTTAATTTGAATATGGGTATATATTTAAATATAAAATTTTAATTGAATTAAAAAGTTAGGGGCTTCCCTGGTGGCGCAGTGGTTGAGAGTCTGCCTGCCGTTGCAGGGGACACGGGTTCATGCCCCGGTCCGGGATGATCCCACATGCCACGGAGTGGCTAGGCTCGTGAGCCATGGCCTCTGAGCCTGCGTGTCCGGAGCCTGTGCTCCACAATGGGAGAGGCCACAGGCCCGCATAACGCATGAAAAAAAAAAAAAAAAAAAAGTTGAAAAGTCTAAGAAATTAATAAAACATGGTAATAATGTTTGGAAGTTATTATACCACATTTTTCAAGATCTGAAAACAGCCCACTTTCGTAGCTTCATCTTGTCATTCCCTTTCTAAAAATCTTATTCAACTGCCCCTACAAAACACCCACCCTTTCCCTAACATCCTGTGCACTTTTATATTTCTCTGCTCTTCCCATACCTTTTTTTTTTTTTTGCGGTACGCAGGCCTCTCACTGCTGTGGCCTCTCCCGTTGTGGAGCACAGGCTCCGGACACGCAGGCTCAGTGGCCATGGCTCACGGGCCCAGCTGCTCCGTGGCATGTGGGATCCTCCCAGACCGGCGCACGAACCTGTGTCCCCTGCATCGGCAGGCAGACTCTCAACCACTGCGCCACCAGGGAAGCACCCCCATACCATTTTTGATGGCTAGAATCTTCTCCTCAAACCCCATCCCATTCCCCATTCTGCAATCTTTACCTTCAACAAAAGCCTGGAAAGCTCCTGTAGGAGTTTCTACGAGTCAAAGGTCACATCAGCCCTCCTGAACCTTCCCTCTCTCCTCCAAGCAGAATCAGTCCCTCTACCCATCCTGTTAAACTGTAATTATTTCTATAAGTGTTTCTACCCTATGAGTCTAGGCACTTCTCATAAGTAGCATCTCCATCTCAGGCGACTTTATACACCAGGGGTTACCTGGCGCATTCTATGTTTTCAATAAGTATTTAATGAATGAACTAAGAGTGCTAAATAAGTCAGAGTAGAAGTAAATTGGCAAGAAATATACACAGTAAATAACAACAAACCAAGCTGGCTGACAACAACCATTCTCAGACGGAACAGTGATATTTTCTGAGAGATTTACCACTGTCAAGGTCTCTTTTACCCACTATCAAAATATCAACAATTTATGGGATTATAAATATTTTCCTACATTTTAAAAATTGAGTTCTCTCTCTAAATCTACTGTGCATATGAATTTTTTTCAAATAGCTTATTTAATTTTTTTGAACTTAAAAAAATTATCCATACAACAAACTGTTGCTGGTAATTCAACTCAATGTGCATGTGTTTGTGTGCACTCATGTGGTATTTTTTCTTAACTAGTCTTCCTGGTGTTTCCAGAAAAGTTTCATGAATTGTACCTAGACTTGAAACTAAGCAAAGGAGATCAGTGTAGATAATGATCAATCACTGACTTTCAACACCTTTTAAGTGAGGTCATCCATACAGGAATTGGAAATCATATGTAAATTTTGCCCTCAGTAGTAAACTAGGGCAAGAAGGCTAGTACTATTTCTCTACTTATGCAAACTTTTCTCAGACTTTTTATGATTCAAAGTTAAAATATTTGCTGCTTAAATAATCTCCTTTGTCTTAAATTCATAATTTGCTCAAGCCATAAGAAGATATATGAACTCTCTCCTAGTTTCACTTCTCTTTACCATTATTTTAACCAGTGGTGGCCAAGACAATACATGCCCTTCCTATATACTGTAGGATTGGGCTGCACACCCCAGACTTTTTCCACTCCTAATTAGACTGGACTGATTCTTTCACCCTTCATAAACAAACAGAGATCTGAATGAAGTAAGTGAGTATTTTTAAATGCTCAACGTATCTGGGTTCAAACAAATGTCAATATTGTATTAGTTAGGAAGAGTTTTGCCTGAGTAGATCTTCAGAGTATTTGCAAATTGCGCAATGTATTTATGTGGGTATATATTGACAATTATTTGTTTAGTCAACAAACACTTCTTGAGCAACTTCTGTGTCCAGACACTCAGAAACTAGGATTATAATCATGAATTAGATCTAACCTGGTACCAATGGAATTCACAGTCCAGTGAGAGAGACAAACACAAATTAGATCACCACAATGCTGGTGGTAAGAATCATATTAGATGTTTTCGTGGGCCGCTTAGGGGGAGCAGTTAACTCAGTTTGGGAGAATAAAGAAATTCTTCCAAAAGAGATCATGTTTAAGTTAAGGACTGAAAAATGAGTAGGAAGTTGAAAGTGGGAATGAGGAGGTAAGCGGGAGGTTCTAGAAAAACAGAACATTATGTTCAAAAACCTGAAGGCAAAAATATGTCACTTTTGGGGGAAAAGCAAGTAATTCAGTATGGCTAAAGCACAGCATTGGGGGCTGGGCAGTGAGTGGAGCTCAACTAGAGAAGGAAGCAGGCACCACAGGATGAAGGGTCGATTCTGAAGGTGATGGAAAGTCACAGACAGCTTTATGTAGAACGAGTGCATGATCACATTTGCTTTTCGGAAAAAAATCTGCATTGTAGAGAACAGATGATGGGAGAAGACAAAACAAACCAGAGCTGTTTTCAGTTATCCAGGGAGAACAAAACGGGGACCCTTAATGGGGAGTTATGACACTGGAGAAAAGAATACAGATTTGCAATATTATTAATGAGGGAGATTTAGCAGGAGTTGGTGATTATTGAATGTAGGAGCATAAGGGAGAGCAGTATTCTGAATAATTCCCAGGTTGTTTCTTGGGCATCTAGATACCATTCATACTTCTTTGCAATGGTGGGGAGTGGGGAGGATTTAGGTGTCCTGGGAGGTATGCAAGCAGGTATACTTAATAGGTACTCTGGGTATGGCATTCCCTCCAGAGAGCTCTCTGGCCAACAGTTAAATACTGGAATCATCTGCATGAATTTAAGTCCCTGATCCCTTGAGCATCAGAGTTGAAAAACTGTTCCAATCCCAAGGCATTTCGTTATGTTCATAAAGTAGATAATTTGTCAAGTTCCCATTGGTAGCTCCCAGTCATGTTCAAATACCTCTCCTAAAAACACACCACAAATAATAATACTTCTCCCCAAACACCAACAATACTTCCAGAAGATTTCAGAAGGCATTCAGGAACAATATCAGAAAATTCTCATTAAGCACCTTTATGTGTGAAGCGCTCGGTGGTTTGGAAGTTGCAGAGATGAATATAACTCAGGAGCTGCCTTGGAAGGACTCACAGTGCATCGGGTTGATAGGCAATTAAAAAATCATTAGAGCAATGTAATTAGGATAATCAAGGTGCTAAAAGAGCAAGGAGGAGAAAGCCTGGAACAATCAGTGAAGGCTTCATGATAGTGGAGGCTCTTGAGCTAAGTCTTAGGAGTGAGTTATCAGGCAACTCAGATAAGAGACTTAGAGCAGAGAAGAGAAAAGGATCCAGGAACACAAAGCAGTCTTGTACATTTAACATCTAGCTAATAGAAGGTAGCTCAGGATGCCAGGAAGGAAGCAAACTATAAGAGGTCACATCACAAATGATCATGTGTGCCATAGCAAGGATCAGGAGAAATGCCTATGGGAAGCTGCAAGTTCCAGGTGAAAAATTCTAAGCGCCTGAACTAAGACAGGGACAGAGAAAATGGATGCAAATTGGAGAGAGACAAGAGAGTAGAAATGGAAAATTAGATATAAGAATTTTAGACATATAACAAAATTATAACTACACAGCAGCCAGGAAAAAAAAGATTTACATTTATGTTCATTACAGTAAGTTTACTCTTAGAGGAAGTTAGAAATGCTTGGAATGGGGTCTGAACTTCTGAAATTGATGCCAGTGAGGTCAACTACAACCTACTGCCCAATCTCCTTTGACCCTGCTTATCAACAATGGGGCAAGTTGGAGCCAATGTATTATACAAAGGTCTTATCATGCGGCATCGTGGAGTAAAAATACATATGATCCTTGGGGCTTGAGGACCTGGCCTTGGAAGCTGCCCCCTCTACTGACTTTCTGACCTTAAACTCCTACAAGCATGATAGTGATGATGACCTTTACTCCTTGTGTATCACCAGGGAGAAGGAAAAGATGTTTGAGCATGTGTGCATACATGATGGTGTGTGTATACATGTAAACTGGTAAAATGCACACAAAAGACAGTTGCTTTCATTTTCACAGGGAGCTATCACTGTAGAGAACCAAACTGGAGTCCGTAACTGGAAAGTGACTCACAACTCCTGTCCCATCATGTCCAGGTGTTTTGTGTTACTCAAAACCAACATCCTTAAGCCAACTTCACAGCTGGTTTCAAACACTGGATGTTTTAATCACCTTAAAAACTGGGGGGATATTGAATAGTTCCTTAACAAAACAGACACCAAAATTAAGTATATTGGATGACAAATACAATGAGGAAAATTAAAAGAGCTTTTCTGAGTCCATGGTTATGGCTTTATTCCCAAAGGATGCAGTTGGAAAATCTCACTCAAGTTATCCACAGACAACATATGTATATATGCATGTTTTACAGTTCTTTCTACAAATAGTATTATTGCCTTTACCAGAACTTGCATGCATAATGTTATCTGATGGTCTTATCTTTAGCAAGAATTTAATCCCTATCTTTAAAGATTCTTAAAAGTCACTAATGATGAAAATACGTACACACACACATGCATAACTATGTTCTTCCCAGTTCAGAAACACATGTGCCTCTTTCTTTTGCTGCTACCAGCAACTTCTCCTCCCAGGCTTTATGCTTTCTTGGACTTTCTTCACTGGAGCTGGCATTTACCCTCGAGCTGACATTTCAACGTCAACCCACCAGGTGTCCACAGTCCTCTCTCCCGTGACACTCCTGGAGCAGATGGTGCAAATGGCCTGGCACATATATTCTGATTCATTGCAAAAACCAAACTGCCAGACTGCTGACTAGTTTGGCAAGAAAAGGAGAAAATTGTTGCTAAAAAAAACTATTATGAATTATCCTTCATAATAGTTTATGATCCTCTTAAAGATCACTAGTAACTCATAATAGTTTATGATCCTCTTAAAGATCACTAGTAACTCATTTAACCAGATTAAATGAAAGCTTTCAGAGGAGTTCCCTGTTTGCAAAGATGGCCATAGGTGGCAAGAACTTGCCCATACAGAACAAGAGGCAAAAAATAGGAAGTCAAAACAAAATCATATCAAGGGCAGCATGTCAAAAGAATTTTTTTTAATTTGACTGCACAGGAACAGTAAAAGTTGGTTTTTGTTTGGGGGACGAGGGGGGTGGTCTTTTTGACTTCCTGATACTATTCCAAAATGTCTAATACAAAACTGTGTTTTAATAATATTATTAGTCTATAATATTTAAAAAAATATTTTAAAGATATTTTATAAGACAGTTATTTTGTACAAAGTGTTCTTACATTTTGCCCATTTGGAAAGGGCAACTTTGGAAATGTAATGGAATTCTACTAAGCAAATACAAACACACACACACACACACACACACACACACACACACACACCCCTAAATGTTTACTTCCGTGAGTTAAAGCATTATGATATAATCCCCTGTATCACTTCCATTATTTTACTCTAATCTTACTCTGGGTTATTTTGAGGTCTGCCATCTCCCAGTCCTTCCAGTAGGATCTCTGCTGCCTCCCTATCTAGTTCAGCCACACCACTTCCTATCCCATGCTTCAGTCATCAGCCACAGAACTCTGGAATGAGCCATAATGCTAGAAACATGGAAGTGTCTAGATTCAGTGTCCTCCTACTCTTGGTCATAAGGCCCATCCTATGCCACTAGACTCCTGACTTGGGGCCCCTGCCCTCCTGGGGGGATCCTGGCCAGACACTTTCTAGGGCAATTTGAGTTTTAAAGCCCATATATCAATATATAAACCTATTCCCAGTTTCCTTTACCCAAAGTGGCCAGTTGACTAAGTTCTCAGCATGCATCACAGCTGAGCACCAGGGATTAAAAAGAAAATCTTAAAAGCAGCCAATAAATTAAGAAGGTAAGTTACATAAAAAAGGAACAAAGGTAAAGATGACAGCAGATTTCTCATCAGAATTAGTGCAGGTGAGAAAAGAGTATAGCAACATTTTTAAGGTACTGAAAGAAAAAAATGTCAATTTGGAATTCTGTGGAAATGACTTTCAAAAACAAAAGTGAAACACTTTTTCAGACATATAAAAGTTGAAAGAATATATCACCTGTCAACCTATACTACAAGAAATGTTAAAGGAAGAATGGATCTATATAAAGGAATGAAGAGCAATAGGAATGGTAGCTACATGGTAAATATATAAGATGTTTTTATTATTATTTAAACCTTTTGAAAAGGTGATTGGTGGTTAACCAAAAATAATAACAGCATAACATATATAAAAGTAATATGTATGCCAACAATAACACAGATGTTGGAAAGGGATAAATGGAAGTACACTGTTGAAAGGTTCTTTTACAATTCATACAGTGGTTTAATATCACTTGAAAATAGATTGTGATAAGTTAAAGATGCATACTGTAAATCAGAAAACAACCACTGAAATGAAAACTAGAATAAACCAGAAAATGAGATAAAATGGAACCTTAAAAAATTTAGTTAATTCAAAAGGTAGAAAAGGAGGACAAAGGAAACAAAGAACAAATGGGACAAACAGCTAAAATATTTAAACCTAATTGTATTAATAACATTAAATGCAAATGGTCTAAGTACCTCAATTAAAGGACAGAGACTATAAAATTGGATTAAAAGCAAGACCCAGTTTTATGCCCATTAAGAAATGTGCTTTCGGGTTTCCCTGGTGGCTCAGTGGTTGAGAGTCTGCCTGCTGATGCAGGAGACACAGGTTCGTGCCCCGGTCTGGGAAGATCCCACGTGCCACGGAGCAGCTAGGCCCCTGAGTGATGGCCGCTGAGCCTGCGCATCCAGAGCCCGTGCTCTGCAGCAGGAGAGGCCACAACAGTAAGAGGCCTGCATACCACAAAAAAAAATGTTTTTAATAATAAAATAAAATTGACCAAATCATTTTGGTTATTTTTTTTGGAAATAAATATTTATTTTGCCCTAAGTCTGTTTAGGAACCATCTAATTTAAATTTATATACATATATAGATATAGATATAGATATAGAGAGTATTCGTTTATTTTGCATTATCTGGAGAATAGACACATACATTTTTTAATAATATAGACATTAACACTTTTATTTGCCATGTCTGAAAAAAAAATGAGCTCAATTGAATTTCTAGCTTCAGTTACCTAGTAAATTTGTATGTAGAATATTTCTCTGGATTTATTTTCTCAGAAACATTGAAAATCGCACGAAAACAAAGCACCAACACAGCCAAAAATAAAAAAATTAATTAATAAACCCCTACCCCCAAAAAAAAAAAAAAAAAAAAAAGAAATGCGCTTTCAATATAAAGACACATTCATGTTAAGAATAAAGGGTTGGAGGATGCTAACTCAATACGAAAGGTTTCAGAGCAAAGAATATTACTGATAAAGAAGTTGTTTCATAATAATAAAAAGGGGTCAATCCACCAACAGGTGCATATACATTTAAGCACCTAATAGCAGAGCTTCATCATGAAGTAAAATTTAATAGAATTCCAGGGAGAAATAGACAGATTCATGCTTAGAGAGATTTCAATACACATCTCTCAGTAATTGATAAAAACAAATAGAAAATCCTAAACTTATAGAAGACACTATCAACAAACTTGATCTAATTGACATTTATAGAGCACTCCACTAAACAACTTCAGTATATAAATTCTTTTCAAGTGCCCAGGAAAATTTTTGAAGATGGATCATAGATCATCTTCTGGGTCATAAAACAAGTCTCAGTAAATTAAGAGATTTTAGTTCATACAAAGTATATTCTCTGACCAGAATGGAATTAAATTAGAAATCAATAGCATAAAATTACATGGAAAATCCCTGACTATTAGGAAACTAAATAATACACTTCTAAATAACCAGTGAGCTATAGAAGAAATCAAAAGGGAAATTAGAAAGTCTTGTCAACTGAATGAAAATGAGGACATATCAATATTTGTGGGATGAAGTAGTATTTATAGGGAAATTTATAGCATTAAATGTACAGCATTAAAAGCATCTCTACAGAAGAAAACATTGACAAATTCAACTTCATCAAAATTAATGTCTGCTCTTTTAAAGATACTGTTAAGAGAATGAAAAGACAAGCCACAGAATGGAAAAAAAAAATTTGCAAAGTATATATCTGACAAAGAACTTGTACCAAGAATACACAAATAGCTCACAAAACTCACTAATAAAAAAGGAACACAATTTTCAAAAATAGGCACTATTTGAATAGACACTTTGCCTGAGAAGTTTTATATGTAGCAAATAAGCTCATGAAAAGATGCTCTACATTATGAGTCACTAGGAAAATGCAAAATGCCACAATGAAATAGCACTACACATCTGGCAGAATGACTAAAATTGACAAGTCTAACCATAGCAAATGCTTGAAGGATATAGAGGAACTGCAGCTCTCATACATTGCCAGTAATAATGCAAAATTGTACAATCACTTTGGAAAACAGTTTGGCAGTTTCATAGAAAGTTAAACGTGCACCAACCGTATCACCCAGCCATTCCACTCCTAGGTTTTTACCCAAGAGAAAAGAAAACATATGCCCATACAAAGACTTGTGCATGAATGTTTATAGCAGATTCATTTCAATAGCCAAAAACTGGAAACACCCGAAATATCCACCAATGAATGAATGGATAAACAAAGTGGTATATCCATAAAATGGAAAATCACTTGGCAATAAAAAGGAAGGAACTATGGATAGACACTCCATGGCGAATCTGGAAATAATTTGGCTGAGTAAAGAAGCCAGAAATAAAAAGAGTATGTGCTCTATCAATCCTTTAATATAAAACTCTAGAAAATGTAAACTACCCCATGATAAGAAAAACAGGTCAGTTGTTGCCTGGCGATGTGGCAAAGTATTGGGGGGTTCACACGAAAGTTTTGAGAGTGATGGATGTATTCATTATCTTGATTGCCGTGATGTTTTCTTGGCTGTATATATAGGTCAAACTCATCAAATTGCACACTTTAAATACATGCAGTTTATTATATGTTGATAATGCCTAAAGCTTTTAGAAAACATGGTTGGAAAGGATACATGCACCCCAGTGTTCACTGCAGTGCTGTTTATAATAGCCAAGACATGGAAGCAACATAAATTTTCATCGACAGATGAATGGATAAAGAAGATGCGGTACGGGCTTGCCTGGTGGCGCAGTGGTTGAGAGTCCGCCTGTTAATGCAGGGGACACGTGTTCGTGCCCTGGTCCGGGAAGATCCCACATGCCACGGAGCAGCTAGGCCCGTGAGCCATGGCCGAGCCTGTGTGTCCGGAGCCTGTGCTCCGCAGCGGGAGAGGCCACAACAGTGAGAGGCCCGCACACTGCAAAAAAAAAAAAAGATGTGGTACATATATACAATGGAATATTACTTAGCAACTAAAAAGAATGCCATTAGCAGCAACATGGATGGACCTGGAGATTATCATACAAAGTGAAGTAAGTCAGACAGAGAAAGACAAATATCACACGATATTGCCTAGATGTGGAATCTAAGAAAAAAAATTACACAAATGAACTTATTTACAAAACAGAAACAGATTCAGGCTTAATGAATTTATGGTTACCGGTGGGGAAGAGGGGAGGATAAATTGGGAATTTGGGACTGACACATGCACACTGCTATATTTAAAATAGATAACCAACAAGGACCTATTGTGTAGCACAGGGAACTCTGCTCAATACTGCAATAAATTAATGGGAAAATAATTTGAAAAAGAATAGATACATGTATATCTATAACTGAATCACTTTGCTGTACACCTGCAACTAACACATTGTTGATCAACTATACTCCGATATAAAACAAAAATTTTTTAAAAATCAACAAAAAAGGAGGGTTTTTTTTAATTTAAAAATAAAATAAACAACACATCTTTGCTCATCAAATACTGTCTTAGGATGGATGGCTCCTTCCTCCTCCTTTCCATCCTGTGTGGGGTAGTGATGGAGCTTGAATACAGCCACTTCCTTAAATCCATTAAAGCACAAATTAATACCGTGAGTGCACCAAGCATTCAAGGTAAATGGTCCATCCCTTCATAGTTCTGAGTGTAATTCAGTCTGGCTAAGCTCCCACCATCAGGGATGGCAGGAAAGACAATCGAATCATTTTGATGGAAAATTTCCCTTGCTGTCTGTTATTCTCAGGAACACAGAGATTTGCACAATCCTGAAACATTGAGGAAGCTTCGGATCCTCAGTTCATCCTGGCTGCTACCCCTGGGGTCTTCTGTCCTAGGTCCCCATGATCCCCTCCAAGATGGCAGCTACAACTCTTCCAGGAAAAAGAAAAAAATACCACCGCAGACCACCACAGCTTTGATCAAGGTCCTACCAGGCAATATTAAAATCAGTATTAGAGATCATCCAATTCAATGGTTTTCAAGCTAGTTGCTGAGGAGTTTCCTCGGGACCTGCAGATGGATAGTTGGGGGTATACACATCTTCATCCTTTATATTTTTTTAATTTAGAAATGAATAACTGGAACTCAATGAATGTTCAACTTTAGGAGCTAATAGCAAGCTGCTTTCCAAAGTGGTTGCCCTGATTACACCAGCAACGTGTACACCCAGGTCCTCTCCCACTCTTGGTATTATTAAATTTAAAAATTTTTGCCATTTGAGTGTAAAGTTGTTGCCAGGTAAAATATTGATTTGCAATTTCCTTGACCACTAACAATGCTGAGTATTCTTCTCAACCCTAAGGTCTAAAATACAATCACTTATATTTTCTACTAAGGATTCAGAAGCTTTGTTTTTGGCATGTAAATTTATAATCTATCATCTTTCCCAACATTAAGATCTAAAGGAGATTTACCTAGAATTTCTACTAAAGATTTTAAAGTGGGGGTATTTTTTTTGGGGGGGTGGTTGTTTTGGGCATTTAAATCTTTAATCTGGAGTTGATTTTATTTTCTTTCCTTTGGTCATGGTCACTGTCATCCTTTCATCATATCAGCAATCATTTGTTAAACACTTGGTGCCAAGCACTGCATTGAAATGCTTGAATAGCAATTTCAAAAGAATAACACTAATAGCAGTTAACAGTTATTGAGTTATTATGTGTCAGGCACTGTCCTAACCAACTTACAAAGAGCACTGTAATCATTCTTCACCATGTTGCTATGAGATAGAGCCTATTCTTAACCCTATTTTAAAGAGGAGAAAAGTGAGATTTTGACAGGCCAATTTACTCCATGACCTCATGAGCTAGTGAGGAGCAGAACTGGGGTGTGGCTTCTGTCTGACCCCAGAACCTGTGCTGTCTCCCATTAGGGGTTTCTGTGTCTCCCTTTTTTTCCATTTTTTGGAACACTGTCTGCCATTGGCTATTTTTTGGTCATTATTTTGTAATCAAAGATGGAATATTTGATTCATGTCAGACCTAAAGATGTTTTCATTTTTTCCCTTTCTCATGGCATCATCAAAATCAGAAGTTTAGAAGAGGGACGGTTGGGACTCTACACATCATCATTCTTTTTAAATCAAGCATTTTGTCCTTTACCTATCATATTGGGCTTTCTTTTAAGCTGTCATCAGAAGGAAGAAGTCTGTTGCTTCAAAAAGTTTGGAAATTACTGATCTAATATAAAACTCTCATTTCATGGAAAAGGAACTATGGCCCAGAAAGGCAAAGTGACTTTCTTAAAGGCATACGGAGCTAGAGCAAGACCAGACTCAGGGCTCCCAGATCGCCCATCTCATGTCCTCACAAGTGCAATCCACTGCGTCTCTTTGTAACTCCTGCAGTAAGTTTGGCAAATGGAGATGCTTCCAGCTGAAGAACCTCAAAATGAGGCTCTTGAGTATTCTTTGGTAAGTAGAAACATTATCTTGAACCAGCCCAAATGATGGAATTTTTCTAGTATGTTATAGACAGACCCTTGTACTAAATGAGATATTAAGAAAGGGCTAGGGCTGTGTTGAATTGTATTCCTTTGTTCATTTTTTCAACTCCACAGAATGTTGCATGAATACTATGGAATATATCAAGAAATTTCTTTGACTTATTTAAGTAAATCATGAGAAATATGTCAACATAAGTTAGTGGTTAAGAGCATAGGTGTTGAAATTGGTCAGGTTCAAATTCCAGCTCTTGTTTGTCAATGGACAATTCACTTAGCTCGTCTCAGCCCCTTCGTTCATCTTCAAAATGGAACTATAAAGCATTTCCTGCAGTGAGTTGCCATGAGGATTTGATAACACAGGACAGGTGTTGCATTTATTTTATTGTGGTGACTAGAACATGGTGAGAGAGAGAGAGAAAAGGCATAGATGAAGCTGGAATATTAGATTGGGAGGCATATCTCTACTTGTCAAAGTAGGTGTTATTAATATTCTCCACTGCAAGAAGAAAAGGTAAAGAATAAGAGTAGGAACAGATGTGTGTCTTAACCGTAAGCACTTAAAACAAAAACTGAAGTGAAAATTTTGAGTGGTATTTGGAATAACAGGTATCTTAGGAACAAGAACCCTGCCAAGCTGAACACCTGACGAGTAGCATCCAGACCTAAGTTTTAGCATATCTTTTTGTCAAAGAACAAAACACCTAGAGCTGAGAGTCCCTATGACATATGCCAATCTGACCATACAGCCCTGATGCTTACATTTCCACTGTCTACTAGAGTCCTTCACCTGCTATCCCACAGACATACCCAGATGCAGAGTGCCCAGCCCCCAAATATTTATTCTTCATGCCTCTTCAGTCACCACCCACTACACAACTCACAAATCCTGCTTCTCCCCTTGTATTCTTTCCCTCCCTTGTGGCCTCACTGTGGCAGTGACTACTTCCCCACGACAGAAATCTGGGAGTCATCCAGATCTCTCTCTCCCCTCAGATTCAACCATATCTCCAGATTCTGTCCACTTCCCATCAGACTCTGTCTTCTCTGTTTCATCATGTCTTCAATCTTCTTAATTATGGATGGTACCTGATATATGAGTGATAGCTTCCTAATTGGTCTACCTCTATCCAACCTTGTCCTCTTCTAACTCACCTCTACAAGGCTCACAAGTATCTCTGAATTATAAGGAAAACCAAGTCACTCCTTTGATGATCCTTTGATGCTTCCCCATTATCTATAAGATAAACACAAGCTCCTAGTGGCCTAAAAACTGATTCCCGATATGGCTTTTACTTGACTCTCCAGTCCTACTCAGCTGTCCTACCCTCTCTCTCCCATCTTTATGCTCCAGCAACAACAAATTCTAAATTTCTAATTACTGTAACATACTATACACTTGTGCCTTGGACATACAATTCTTTCTGCCTGGAATGCCCTCCTCCTTTTTTCCATCTAGTGAGCCAAATTGAGTCTTCCATGATACACACCCTGCACTGGTTCCCACACAAAGTTAATTACCCTACTGTTGATGTGTATACTATTGCCCATATCAAGCTTTACTCTCAGCGTTTGCTTATAAGGACTTTCCATCACACTTACTGACAACAGCTTATTCATCTATACAGCCTCAGTCCCTAACCCAGTGCCTGGCATGTGGTAAGAGCTTAATCTGTCTTAATCCAATGTGACTGTTTACTGACCCTTAATTCTCTTCATGTTTATACAGATAATTTTTCAGGATCTATTCCGGGAATTTTTACATGCCCTGGTTATAATGCCTGATAGAAATCATCTTTGAAATAAAACATCTTCTTCATTTCAAAATAGAAGAATTGAGGGGCTGAGAATTTGGAAAGGGGACATTGAGTCAAACATCAGGGTAAAAACACTCCAGGGCTGAAGTTGATGGGATGAAACAGGATGATGCCCATTCTGGCATTGTAAAGGTGGCAGGCAATGTGAGGGAATCCAGAATTCATTGGTGTCAATGCTATAGGGACTATAAATCAGTCTTTGGCACTCCCTCTGCCAGGTGGTGCCCTTCATCATGAAAAGAGGCTCTGTCAGGATGAGTCAAATGTTTACTGCATTGAGTCAGCTGCACCAGCTCTTCCATGTAGGTACTCAATTAAATGCTAACAACACATCATTAACAAACTGTACAACCCATGTGTCTCCTCGTAACATCCAGCATCAAGCTGGAAAACATTCAAAGCTAACTCTCCTAAACCCAGGAGGATGGGAAAACTGGTGATCATCTCCCTAATCTACTCTACTACACACCATGGTTATATAATTAATTGATTCTTTCAAGGGCCCCCATAGTGAACATCCTCATACTTTTAAACATCTCTTCTATGTCTGTTTTGCCTCTTATATGAAGCTGCTTTTCTTCTCTCACTATTAAATCTAAAGAGGAAACGCTTCCTTTAAGTTTATCAACAAAAGCAAAAAAAAGCTAAAATTTACCAGTACAGAACTGTCCTTTATGGCAAAAGAGTACCCAGCATGCCAGAGTATGATGTTCCATGAATGACATGCAAATTTTTTATGCGATGGGGGCTAACTTCCAGAAATTTTCTTTCAATGGAAATCTCTCTCTCTACTGAAAAATTCAGTCCAGGGGTACAGAGAATCCAGTATGCTGTGGCTGAACAGGAAGTTCTGTCCTCACTAACAAATGTAGTCTAAATATTTAGAGAACCCAGTAGAATGGGATTCCCCTGTGACAATGAGGAAATTCCCAGAATGGAGGCCATACTCTGTATTGGAAAACTCAAGTCTGTTTTACCAAGAAAAATGGTGTGCTCTCATTCATTCAACTATCACTGGCAGAGATAGCTATTTATTTAAGTCCCTTTCTGCCCCACATTGTGCAAACCACATTCCTATTTCAGCAGAACCCTTTACTTGAAATTAAATACCTGCATCCAGACAACAGAATATTATCCAGCACTAAAAAAAAATGAGCTACCAAGTTGTGAAAGACATGGAGAAACCTTAAATTCATATTACTAAGTGAAAGAAGACACCATAAAAAGACTATACACTGCACGATTCCAACTATATGACCTTATAGAAAAGGCAGAACTATGGAGACAGTAAAAAGGTCGGTAGATGTCAGGGGGTAAGGGACGGGGAGGAATGAAAAGGCAGAACACAGAGGATTTTAGGGCACTGAAACCATTCTATATTATACTACAATGGTGGATTTATGTCATCATAGATTTGCCTAAGCCCTCAGAATTTACAACACCAAGAATGAGCCCTAATGTAAACTGTGGACTTTGAGTGACAATGATGGGTCAATGTAGGTTCATGGATTGTAGCAAATGTATTTTTTTGGGGGGGGGCGGTGAGAAATGTTGGTAGTTGGGGAGGCTGCATGTGTGCTGTGTGTCAAGGCAGGGACTATGTAGGAAACTCTCTGTACTTTCTGCTCAGTTTTGCCATAAAACTAAAACTGCTCTAAAAGACTAAGTTAATTAATTTTAACAAATTGAATACCTGAGGAAGAGGCCTGTCCAGCGCTTATACAGAAGGATATCTTTTCTTTTTTACTGGGTCATTCCAAAGTCTGTCTATACAGGAGAAGAGTTTTAAAATATCTCCTCAGAGTTTTATTTTTTAATTGCAATAATCTCTCTCATACCTGGTCCCAGGCAACCCAAATAAGAACCAAGGCTGAACTGAGAACAGTACAGTCATACCTGGCTTGATTTGCCCTCCTTTATCAGAGGACGCTGGATTTCCAAAGAGAATAAACCTAATGGGATTCAATTTTAATCAGTGTAATTGTTGCTGCTTTAGTACTGAACTATTACATTTTATTCACAGATATCAATTTCACGGAAAATAGATTGTAGTGAGCAAACAACACAATAAAGACACTCTTAGACTATCACCCAGTATGCATTAGTTGCCATAGACAACCTTACTTAGAGTATATATGGTCCTCCCAAATCCAGACACCCATCATATCAAGATGAAATTCATAAAAGCAAAACAGTTTCTTGCTTCTTTTCTGCTCTGCCTGCAGCTTCCTGCAGTATAGTCAGCCAGCTTACTCCTTTCTCCAACACTTAATCCCGGCCCATACTCATTTGTACCATAAAACCTTAAACGTTAAATAAACTATAAAATTAACCAGAGAGCTTTAAGGTAAATTGCTATTAAAAGCATGCAGTGATTTAAAAAAAAAAAAAATCTTCCAAGTAGCAGGGAAGCAAAGGCAAGCCAAGTTTTCAAGATTTTAAGAGTTCCCACAATGTCTTTTCCAACACGGTGAACACAACGTTGCCTGTCTCAGAACTGCAAGGGTAGGGGCCGGCCGTCCCCTCAAGGACAACAGGGAGCACCATGCTGTTTCTGTGTTGTAGGCAAGGATTTCCTAATGATTTCTTCACTTGTCCTTTGCTTTTGTAGCTTTCATTTGCACAGCGAGGGTGGAGCCGTTTCCCCTTTGGCAGTGAGTTAGACGGTTCTCAGGCAATAAAACTTTGGACCTCCCTGACTGAGGACTCCCACACCACCATGCTTGATGGCCCTCTCAGTTTTCCACTCTTAATCACTCCCAACCCCCCACCCTCTAACACACACACATACATCTCACATTACATGTCCTTTTTGTAAAAGCAGATGCAAAGTGCTGGACTACAATGGATTACACCAGGCCTGTCTCCCCCCTACCTCCATCCACGAAGATTTTCACTGCCTGGTACTCCATAAACAGAAAAACATAAATGTTCAGAAACAGACCCTGGTACATTAGCTTCAGGCTGAGTGCTTTGGTTTGAGCAGTTGTTTCATAATTAATTTGTTTCTATGGCACTAACCCAAGTGCTTATGAAAAGCAAATTGTATTAACATTTTATCTTCATGTTGCTACCTTATCTGCTGCATTATTTGGCACCTTGGGGGAAGCCCAGGCTGTTTTCATACTGACAGGAAACTTCCTGAGCTGGTACCGTAGGTGGTCTCACACCTGCTTTTTGAGCCAGAACACCAGCAGCTGTTATTCTAAGACCTGATTTCAGTAGGTCGAATTTTGTTGACACATTTCCATGGTGCCATTTATGAGGTAATGTTTGTGGCTTGAGACCATGTGAGTTGCTGTGAACCTGACTGAAGAAATCAAAATTTCATAGCATCATCAAACAATTTCTTTTCTCCTGTAAAATACACACACCCACAAGATCCTCCCACGTTTAATCACAGAACTAAAGCCAAAAAAAAAAAAGTAAATTAAAAAAATGATGCGCAGCCACATCCTTGCCCCTACCTCATATATTTTCAGCCTAGATACTCCCAGCAGTCAACAACCTGTGCTGTGCCAGTCCCCCTCCCCGCTCCCACCAAGCTGTTCACATGCCCTGGGTCTTCCACCTTCAGAGAGAGCACATTTATCTGACATGCATGCAGTGAGGATGGCATAAATGGTCTCTCCAAAACCAAAATGACCCAACAAAAATCAATAAATCAAAACTGTAACCATTCTGACTAATGTCTGAAGTAGACGCCTACTGTGAATTGAATGTATAATGATACAGAAGATTGACAACAGGTTCCCAAACAAGCAGTAAAAAGTCCCTCAATGCCAAATATTTTTAATCCAAGCTACATAATGGGAACTGCACTGTAAATTGTTTTGTTTGCAAGCCACCTGTGGGCTAACCAAGTGTGCATAGACCTAAAACTTTCTAAATCCTATGCACACGACATGAAAAATATATTGGTCAAGATGTGTATTTCTCCAATGTTCAGTGATCTTGATTACACTCGAAAAATCCTAATGACAAAACGCCTTGGAACAGATCATAAGACATTTGTCACGGTTCAAAGACCTTTCAACATAACATGAAATAAATCATGACAAAGTATTAAAATCCATGTGTTTATTCCATATCTGCAGGCTAAACAGCAGTTAACTCTTACCATGGAAGTTTTTCAGTCCATAACACCAATCCCTCTTCCAGACCCTAGTAATTTAATTTCCTTGCATTGGTGTGCATTTTTATGAAGAACCAGCCCTTCCTTCCTTCTCCTTTCATCTTCCTCACTAGCATTATAACATATGCACACATGGCTTATATTTTGTATTGTGCATAAGAAAAAAAGCAAGGTATTTCATGAACATGGAATCATTTAGTGAGACTAAAAAAGGTTAATACATAGGTGAATTACCCAAGTGTAGATCATATTGTCTTGGTTTCAGGAAGGATTCTACCTACTGACTTTCATTTTTGGTAAATCTTTCATTTTGAGCAAAGAAAGATCATTAAGAAATTGATCCACTACTTCTTTTAGGGTTCTCTATGTATAATGTCCCACATTAGAGAACATAGAACTAAGTATTTGAAAAAGTTTTTCTTTCTCTTGAGGACAGATATGGTTGCCTTTAGAAACAGCCTACTATAGTGGTTAAGGCAGAGACCTGGAGTCAGATGGTCTGGGTTTGAAACCCAGCTCCACCAAATACTAGCTATATGCTTGTGGGTAAACTACTAACCTCTCAACGCCACTTTCTCCTCATCTGCAAATAAGGGTTCTGCAAATAAAGGTTCTTGTGGGGGGTCATATGAGATAGACATGTAAGCACTTAGAAGAGTATTTATCTCATAGTAAGTGCTCATTTTTATCATTTGTGAACAATAAGAACTATGTGACTGCCCGTGTTTACCTTTTCATTTTGACCACCAGGAAATTCAGGTCAAGTTTTCAGCCCAATTATAGCAACTGATAATTATTTGCAACCTCAGTATCTATATTCAATTTGTTTTTCAGTCTTTGACTTTTCTCAAAGCTACATTTTTTTTGCCATTCTTGACTCTTTATGATTGTCTATATTTTAATAAAATAATTTAAATTCTATATGTAAGAATGAAGAGAAAAATATGTAAAAGTAACCCTAGAAATTATCAATAAGTTTGTAGCTACAAATATACAGATTTGGAAGTTCCCAAGTCAAATCTGGGTAACTAGGATGATTACGTGATTTAAAGAAGGAAATTGAGGTACTGTATTGTGGCCGGACATAAGAAAGCATTCATGAATAAAGTTACTTTACTCTCCTCTAAGCATAAACTCCCTCATCTGCGAATGCTGAACTTAAAGATCTCTACCTCTCAAAGTGCTTTTGAAGATTATAGGAGATAATTTTTTTAAATTATAGTTGATTTACAATGTTGTGTTAGTTTCAGGTATACAGCAAAGTGATTC
>NW_006781931.1:1302209-1309844 GCF_000442215.2 Lipotes vexillifer | reverse complement strand
ATATATATATATATATATATATATACACACCACATCTTCTTTATCCATTCATATGTCGATGGACATTTAGGTTGCTTCCATGTCTTGGCTATTATAAACAGTGCTGCAACAAATATTGAGGTGCATGTATCTTTTCAAATCATGGTTTTCTCTGGATATATGCCCAGGAGTGGGATTGCAAGATCATATTGTAGCTCTATTTTCAGTTTTTTAAGGAACTTCCATACTGTTCTTAAAGGAGATAATTTTTGTTAAAGCATCAAGCACAATGTCCAGCACATCATAGATGCTTCTGGGGGTTATCTGCCATTTGTTTCCCCAGATCCATTCTCAGCCCTTCCCTAGACTTCTAAGTGTCCAGGAGAATGACCTTGATGGAATACAAACCTGGACTCCTCAACCCTCTAGTTAAGTCAGCAGTTTGGAAATTAGGAGGAGAGAGAGGATGGGGTATTTATTCCCTAAGTCTTTCCACCTCCTTCTCTCCACCTTCCCTACCTCCAGCGCCCTCTATGCTAGATCTTGGTTACTCAGTAGCTGTATTCTGCTTCTGTCCCTGGGTCCCAATAATAATTCCATCCTCTAATTACAGTAATCAAATCATCTTAGTTTGCTGAGGATTCTCTGTTTTAGCACTAAAGTAGTGTCCCAGGAACACTTCCAGGTCTGGGCAAACAGGGAATGGTTGGCTACCCTACTCCCCTTCAGTCCCAAAGTAGAATACTAACCTCTCTAGCCCTCTGTCAGGTTATTTTCTAAAGCTACGGGTTTATGAATGATTTTTACTTTCGAGGGGAGCTTTCCGTATTTTTCAAAAATAAATAAATCTGAACAGAGCCCTGGAAGATGGAAATCTAGGCTGAACTCCAATTATATGACCTTGGGCAAATTACTTAACCTTTCTTGTCTTCTGCCAGATCATCTGTAAACTGGGTTATCTTGCCTGCTGCAGTGTTGAAGTTGCCTTCTTCTAGGTGGAACGTTATACCCATCAATACCTGTAGGTCTCTCAAGTCATGAGATGAATAAATATTTTGAGAGAGAAATAATTTCCTATGTGTTACTTGACCCCCTAGTTTGGCTTCCAAGCCCCTCTTCTGCTGGAATTGCTGTGATTCAAGTCATCAGTAACCTTCTTATTGTCAAATCCAATGCCCAGTCTTCCTTCCCCTGACATTTACCATGACTTCTTTTTTTTTTTTTTTTCGTTTTAACATCTTTATTGGAGTATAATTGCTTTACAATGGTATGTTAGTTTCAGCTTCACAACAAAATGAATCAGTTATATATATACATATGTTCCCATAACTCTTCCCGCTTGCTTCTCCCTCCCTCCCACCCTCCCTATCCCACCCCTCCAGGCGGTCACAAAGCACCGAGGTGATCTCCCTGTGCTAGGTGGCTGCTTCCCACTAGCTATCTACCTTACGTTTGGTAGTGTATATATGTCCATGCCTCTCTCTCGTTTTGTCACAATTTACCCTTCCCACTCCCCATATCCTCAAGTCCATTCTATAGTAAGTCTGTGTCTTTATTCCTGTTTCACCCCTAGGTTCTTCATGACATTATTTTTTTTTTCTTAAATTCCATATATATGTGTTAGCATACGGTATTTGTCTTTCTCTTTCTGACTTACTTCACTCTGTATGACAGACTCTAGGTCTATCCACCTCATTACAAATAGCTCAATTTCGTTTCTTTTTATGGCTGAGTAATATTCCATTGTATATATGTGCCACTCTTCTTTATCCATTCATCTCCGACGACGGGCACTTAGGTTGTTTCCATCTCCGGGCTATTGTAAATAGAGCTGCAATGAACATTTTGGTACATGACTCTTTCTGAATTCTGGTTTCCTCAGGGTATATACCTAGTAGTGGGATTGCTGGTCATATGGTAGTTCTATTTGTAGTATTTTTAATGAACCTCCATACTGTTCTCCACAGTGGCTGTATCAATTTACATCCCCACCAACAGTGTAAGAGGGTTCCCTTTTCTCCACCCCCTCTCCAGCATTTATTGTTTCTAGATTTTTTGATGATGACCGTTCTGACTGGTGTGAGATGATACCTCATTGTAGTTTTGATTTGCATTGCTCCAATGATTAGTGATGTTGAGCATTCTTTCATGTGTTTGTTGGCAGTCTGTATATCTTCTTTGGAGAAATGTCTATTTAGGTCTTCTGCCCATTTTTGGATTGGGTTGTTTGTTTTTTTGTTATTAAGCTGCAGGAGCTGCTTATAAATTTTGGAGATTAATCGGTTGTCAGTTGCTTCATTTGCAAATATTTTCTCCCATTCTGAGGGTTGTCTTTTGGTCTTGTTTATGGTTTCCTTTGCTGTGCAAAAGCTTTGATGTTTCATTAGGTCCAATTTGTTTATTTTTGTTTTTATTTCCATTTCTCTAGGAGGTGGTTCAAAAAGGACCTTGCTGTGATTTATGTCATAGAGTGTCCTGCTTATGTTTTCCTCTAAGAGTTTGATAGTTTCTGGCCTTACATTTAGGTCTTTAATCCATTTTGAGCTTATTTTTGTGTATGGTGTTAGGGAGTGATCTAATCTCATACTTTTACATGTACCTATCCAATTTTCCCAGCACCACTTATTGAAGAGGCTGTCCTTTCTCCACTGTATATTCCTGCCACCTTTATCAAAGATAAGGTGACCATATGTGCATGGGTTTATCTCTGGGCTTTCTATCCTATTCCATTGATCTATCTTTCTGTTTTTGTGCCAGTACCATACTGTCTTGATTACTGTAGCTTTGTAGTATAGTCTGAAGTCAGGCAGCCTGATTCCTCCAGCTCCATTTTTTGTTCTCAAGATTGCTTTGGCTATTCGGGGTCTTTTGTGTTTCCATAAAAATTGTGAAATTTTTTGTTCTAGTTCTGTGAAAAATGCCAGCAGTAGTTTGATAGGGATTGCATTGAATCTGTAGATTGCTTTGGGTAGTATAGTCATTTTCACAATGTTGATTCTTCCAATCCAAGAACATGGTATATCTCTCCATCTATTGCTATCATCTTTAATCTCTTTCATCAGTGTCTTATAATTTTCTGCATACAGGTCTTTTGTCTCCTTAGGTAGGTTTATTCCTAGAAGTTTTATTCTTTTTGTTGCAGTGGGAAATGGGAGTGTTTTCTTGGTTTCACTTTCAGATTTTTCATCCTTAGTGTATAGGAATGCAAGAGATTTCTGTGCATTAATTTTGTATCCTGCTACTTTACCAAATTCATTGATTAGCTCTAGTAGTTTTCTGGAAGCATCTTTAGGATTCTCTATGTATTGTATCATGTCATCTGCAAATAGTGACAGCTTTACTTCTTTTCCGATTTGGATTCCTTTTATTTCCTTTTCTTCTCTGCTTGCTGTGGCTAAAACTTCCAAAACTAAGTTGAATAAGAGTGGTGAGAGTGGGCAACCTTGTCTTGTTCCTGATCTTAGTGGAAATGCTTTCAGGTTTTCACCATTGAGGATGATGTTGGCTGTGGGTTTGTCATATATGGCCTTTATTATGTTGAGGAAAGTTCCCTCTATGCCTACTTTCTGGAGGGTCTTTATCATAAACTGGTATTGAATTTTGTCAAAAGCTTTCTCTGCATCTATTGAGATGATCATATGGTTTTTCGCCTTCAATTTGTTAATATGGTGTATCACGTTGATTGATTTGCGTATATTGAAGAATCCTTGCATTCCTGGAATAAACCCCACTTGATCATGGTGTATGATCCTTTTAATGTGCTGTTGGATTCTGTTTGCTAGTATTTTGTTGAGGATTTTTGCATCTATGTTCATCAGTGATATTGGCCTGTAGTTTTCTTTCTTTGTGACATCCTTGTCTGGTTTTGGTATCAGGGTGATGGTGGCCTCGTAGAATGAGTTTGGGAGTGTTCCTCCCTCTGCTATATTTTGGAAGAGTTTGAGAAGGATAGGTGTTAGCTCTTCTCTAAATGTTTGATAGAATTCGCCTGTGAAGCCATCTGGTCCTGGGCTTTTGTTTGTTGGAAGATTTTTAATCACATTTTCAATTTCAGTGCTTGTGATTGGTCTGTTCATATTTTCCGTTTCTTCCTGATTCAGTCTTGGCAGGTTGTGCCTTTCTAAGAATTTGTCCATTTCTTCCCGGTTGCCCATTTTATTGGCATAGAGTCGCTTGTAGTAATCTCTTATGATCTTTTGTGTTTCTGCAGTGTCAGTTGTTACTTCTCCTTTTTCATTTCTAATTCTATTGATTTGAGTCTTCTCCCTTTTTTTCTTAATGAATCTGGCTAATGGTTTATCAATTTTGTTTATCTTCTCAAAGAACTAGCTTTTAGTTTTATTGATCTTTGCTATCATTTCCTTCATTTCTGCTTCATTTATTTCTGATCTGATTTTTATGATTTCTTTCCTTCTGCTAACTTTGGGGTCTTTTTGTTTTTCTTTCTCTAATTGCTTTAGGTGCAAGTTTAGGTTGTTTATTCGAGATGTTTCCTGTTTCTTAAGGTAGGATTGTATTGCTATAAACTTCCCTCTTAGAACTGCTTTTGCTGCATCCCATAGATTTTGAGTCATTGTGTCTCCATTGTCATTTGTTTCTAGGTATTTTTTGATTTCCTCTTTGATTTCTTCAGTGATCACTTCGTTATTAAGTAGTGTATTGTTAGCCTCCATGTGTTTGTATTTTTTACAGATATTTTCCTGTAATTGATACCTAATCTCATAGCATTGTTGTCGGAAAAGATACTTGATACAATTTCAATTTTCTTAAATTTACCAAGGCTTGATTTGTGACCCAAGATATGATCTATCCTAGAGAATGTTCCATGAGCACTAGAGAAAAATGTGTATTCTGTTGTTTTTGGATGGAATGTCCTATAAATATCAATTAAGTCCATCTTGTTTAGTGTATCATTTAAAGCTTTGGTTCCCTTATTTATCTTCATTTTTGATGATCTGTCCATTAGTGAAAGTGGGATGTTAAAGTCCCCTACTATGATTTTGTTACTGTCGATTTCCCCTGTTATGGCTGTTAGTATTTGCCTTATGTATTGAGGTGCTCCTATGTTGGGTGCATGAATATTTACAATTCTTATATCTTCTTCTTAGATCGATCCGTTGATCATTATGTAGTGTCCTGCTTTGCCTCTTCTAATAGTCTTTATTTTAAAGTCTATTTTGTCTGATATGAGAATTGCTACTCCAGCTTTCTTTTGGTTTCCATTTGCATGAAATACCTTTTTCCATCCCCTTACTTTCAGTCTGTATGTGTCTCTAGGTCTGAAGTGGTTCTCTTATAGACAGCAAATATATGTGTATTGTTTTTGTATCCATTCAGCCAATCTGTGTCTTTTGGTGGGAGCATTTAGTCCATTTACATTTAAGGTAATTATCGATATGTATGTTCCTATTCCCATTTTCTAAACTGTTTTGGGTTCGTTATTATAGGACTTTTCCTTCTCTTGTGTTTTTGTCTAGAGAAGTTCCTTTAGCATTTGTTGTAAAGCTGGTTTGGTGGTGCTGAACTCTCTCAGCTTTTGCTTGTCTGTAAAGGTTTTAATTTCTCCATCAAATCTGAATGAGATCCTTGCTGGGTAGAGTAATCTTGGTTGCAGGTTTTTCTCCTCGATCATTTTAAATATGTCCTTCCAGTCCCTACTGGTTTGCAGAGTTTTTGCTGAAAGATCAGCTGTTAACCTTATGGGGATTCCCTTGTGTGTTATTTGTTGTTTTTCCCTTGCTGCTTTTAATATGCTTTCTTTGTATTTAGTTTTTGACAGTTTGATTAATATGTGTCTTGGCATATTTCTCCTTGAATTTATCCTGTATGGGACTCTCTGTGCTTCCTGGACTTGATTAACGATTTCCTTTCCCATATTAGGGAAGTTTTCAACTATAATCTCTTCAAATATTTTCTCAGTCCCTTTCTTTTTCTCTTCTTCTTCTGGAACCCCTATAATTCGAATGTTGGTGCGTTTAATGTTGTCCCAGAGGTCTCTGAGACTGTCCTCAGTTCTTTTCATTCTTTTTTCTTTATTCTGCTCTGCAGTAGTTATTTCCACTATTTTATCTTCCAGGTCACTTATCCGTTCTTCTGCCTCATTTATTCTGCTATTGATCCCATCTAGAGTATTTTTCATTTCATTTATTGTGTTGTTCATCATTGTCTGTTTCATCTTTATTTCTTCTAGGTCCTTGTTAACTGCTTCTTGCATTTTGTCCATTCTATTTCCAAGATTTTGGATCATCTTTACTATCATTATTCTGAACTCTTTTTCAGGTAGACTGCCTATTTCCTCTTCATTTGTTAGGTCTGGTGGGTTTTTATCTTGCTCCTTCATCTGCTGTGTGTTTTTCTGTCTTTTCATTTTGCTTATCTTACTGTGTTTGGGGTCTCCTTTTTGCAGGCTGCAGGTTCGTAGTTCCTGTTGTTTTTGGTGTCTGTCCCCAGTGGCTAAGGCTGGTTCAGTGGGTTGTGTAGGCTTCCTGGTGGAGGGGACTAGTGCCTGTGTTCTGGTGGATAAGGCTGGATCTTGTCTTTCTGGTGGGCAGGTCCACGTCTGGTGGTGTGTGCTGGGAGGTCTCTTGTGGACCAGTGTCCTGAAGTTGGCTCTCCCACCTCAGAGGCACAGCACTAACTCCTGACTGCAGCACCAAGAGCCTTTCATCCACACGGCTCAGAAGAAAAGGGAGAAAAAGTAGAAAGAAAGAATTAGTAGAAGTAGAAAGAAAGAAAGAAAGGAGGGAGGGAGGGAGCAAGGAAGGAAGGAGGGAAGGAAGAAAAAAAAGGAAAGAAAGACGATAAAGTAAAATAAAATAAAGTAAGATAAAATATAATAAAGTTATTAAAATAGAAACAATTATTAAGAGGAAAAAAACCCAAAAAACAAAAAACTGGATGGATAGAACCCTGGAACAAAGGGTGGAAGCAAAGCTATACAGACAAAATCTCACACAGAAGCATACACATACACACTCACAAAAAGTGGAAAAGGGGAAAAAATCATAAATCTTGCTCTCAAAGTCCACCTCCTCAATTTGGGATGATTCATTGTCTAAAGGAGGGAAGGACAGAAAGAAAGAAGATAAAGTAAAATAAAATAAGGTTATTAAAATAAAAAGTAATTATTAAGAAAAAAAAAGACGGACGGATAGAACTCTGGGACAAATGGTGGAAGCAAAGCTCTACAGACAAATTCTCACACAGAAGCATACACATACACACAAAGAAAGGAAAAGGGGAAAGAATAATAAATCTTGCTCTCAAAGTCCACCTCCTTAATTTGGGATGATTCGTTGTCTATTCATGTATTCCACAGATGCAGGGTACATCAAGTTGATTGTGGAGCTTTAATCCGCTGCTTCTGCGGCTGCTGGGAGAGATTTCCCTTTCTCTTCTTTGTTCTCACAGCTCCCAGGGGCTCAGCTTTGGATTTGGCCCTGCTTCTGCGTGTAGGTCGCTGGAGGGCGTCTGTTTTCTTGCTCAGACAGGACGGGGTTAAAGGAGCCGCTGATTTGGGGGCTCTGGCTCACTCGGGCCAGGGGGAGGGAGGGGCATGGATTGCGGGGCGAGCCTGCGGTGGCAGAGGCCGGCGTGATGTTGCACCAGCCTGAGGCTCGTTGTGCGTTCTCCCGGGGAAGTTGTCCCTGGATCCCG
>NW_006781931.1:1291131-1302137 GCF_000442215.2 Lipotes vexillifer | reverse complement strand
GGGTGTGGATAGTGACCTTTGTTCGCACCCAGGCTTCTTGGTGGCGGCAGCAGCAACCTTAGCGTCCCATGCCTGTCTCTGGGGTCCGCACTTTTAGCCGCGGCTCGCGCCCGTCTCTGGAGCTCCTTTAAGCAGCGTTCTTAATCCCCTCTCCTCGCGCACCAGGATATAAAGAGGGAAGAAAAAGTCTCTTGCCTCTTCGGCAGGTCCAGACTTTTCCCCGGACTCCCTCCCGGCCAGCCGTGGAGCACTAACCCCCTGCAGGCTGTGTTCACGCCTCCAAACCCAGTCCTCTCCCTGCGCTTGACCGAAGCCCCGCCCGCTGCGGCGGGGGAGCAGACAAGCCTTTTGGGCTGGTGAGTGCCGGTCGGCACCGATCCTCTGTGCTGGAATCTCTCCGCTTTGCCCTCCGCACCCCTGTTGCTTTGCTCTCCCCCGCGGCTCCGAAGCTCCCCCTCCGCCACCCGCAGTCTCCACCCACGAAGGGGCTTCCTAGTGTGTGGACACTTTTCCTCCTTCACAGCTCCCTCCCACTGGTGCAGGACCCGTCCCTATCCTTTTGTCTCTGTTTATTCTTTTTTTCTTTTGCCCTACCCAGGTACGTGGGGGGGTTTCTTGCCTTTTGGGAGGTCTGAGGTGTTCTGCCAGCGTTCAGTAGGTGTTCTGTAGGAGTTGTGCCACGTGTAGATGTATTTCTGGTGTTTCTGTGGGGAGGAAGGTGACCTCCGCGTCTTACTCTTCCGCCATCTTCCTGGAAGATCCCTACCATGACTTCTGTAGCAGGTGGAATTGTGTTTCACAAAAAACTATGTCCTAGTCCCAACCTCCAGTACCCCAGGTAATATAACCTTATTTGGAAATAGGGTCTTTGCAGATACAATGAAATTAAGTATCTCAACATAAGAGCCTCCTGGATTTAGAGTGGGCTTAAATTCAATGACATGTGGTGTCCTTATAATGAAATGAAGAGAGATTTGAGACACAGAGGCAAAAGGATGAAGGGCGTGTGAAGAGAGAATCAGAGATTGGAGTTGTGCTGCCCAAGCCAAGGAATACCAGGAGCCAGCAGTGGCTGGAAGAGGCAAGCAAGGATTCTACCCCTTTGACAGGACTATGGGCCTACTCGGCTCTTGATTTCAGACTTCTAGCCTCCAGAATTGTGAGTGAATAAATTTTTGTTTTAAGGCAAGGTTGTGGTAATTTGTGATGGCAGCCTTAGTACACCAGCTCTTCCTTGGTTTTCAAGACAGCCTTCATTTTTGTTCCCCTCTTACCCTTATATATATGACCAGTCTTTCTCAGGCCCCTTCTTTGGCTTAATCCTCCTCTTGTTTGCTATCATGAGATGTTCTTGCAGCGTTTTGTTCTTGGCCTTCTTCTGTATACCTTAGACAGTTTTCCTTCAACTGAGAGTTCCCCGTCATGGTCTCAGACTCCATAATGGGCGATGATACCCAGTACTCTATCTTCTGGAAGAACACAGCCACCTCTTTCCTGGATGTTCTGGATGTTCTATTCAAATCAAATATGCCTAAGTTCAACTCATTATCTTCTCTCACAAACGTATCCCCTTCCTCCCGCACGACCCCCACCCCAGGATTCCCTAATTCAGTTGATAACATCACCATCTATTCTTCCAAGCTTTGAAGAAATCATCCTTATCACATAGACTAGTCGTTTCTGTCTCAGAAACATCTCTTGAAAACTGCCCCTCTCACTTTTCCATTCCCAAAGCCACTGTCTAAGATCACGACTTCACTGATCCTCGTCACAGCTACTACCACCAGCTCCCCAGGACAAACATCTTTTCATATTTTTCCATTCTCACCATCACCTTCAAAGGTATCCTGAAAAGTCAAAATCATGTTCTGTTCAACTTCAAAGTCTCCGTTAGATCCCTACTGCCCAAATCAGTGAATCTCAACCTCTTTTCTGCCACACAGAGAACAGATGGTCATATTCACCAATGGGTACCAGTTATACACCATTCTCTGAATGTTTGTCATAGCTCTGCCCCTTTCCCTCCCAATGAAGAAACACATCGAAAATACAAGGGAGTAAGGATGACTTATTTACATGAATAACTTCAAATCTTCTCGAGTTGAAAGTCAAACTAATTATTTTAGAAAACATCAGCACTTTATTACTCTTAATAAATCACTTGCAATATATCTCATAGACACACTGCATCGTGGCATAAAAATTGAGGACAAATAGCCTGGAGAAAATTCCATTTTTCCTTAGAATGCTGTACAAAGCCTTCACAATTTTGCTCCAAGTTTTCTTATTGTCTCTCATTCCCCACATCACCCTCTGTACTCCAGCGACACTGATGACACAGAATTTCTTAAAGGCATCACTTTTGTTAACATTGAATTCACTGTTAGGTTCCCTCTGCCTGTAATGTCTTTTACCCCCTTGTGCAACTGGTGAACTGCTCTCCTTTCAAGACTGTGCTGAAGTGACTCCTTCTCTGAGAAGCCCTCCCTGAGCTTTTAGACATGACTGCTCTTTGATTCTTCTTTTATATATAACTGTAATCATTTCCTAAGGCTGTCATAACAAATTAACACAGGCTGCATAAAACAACAGAAATGTATGCTCCCTCAGCTCTGGAGGCCAGAAGTACAAAATCAAGGGTTCGCCAGGGATGGTTCCCTCTGAAGTCTCTGAGAGATGGTCCTTCCTTGCCTCTTCTTCACTTCTCATGGCTGCTGGAAACCTTAGCATTCCTTGGCTTGGGCTGCTTAAATCCAATCTCTGCCTCTGTCATGACATGGCCTTCGAGATCTCTGTGTGTCTCTGCATCTCAAATTTTCCTCTCATTTCTCTTATAAGGACACCAGTCAATGATTTAGGGCCCAGCCCAAATCCACTTAACTACATGTGCAAAGACTCTGTTTCCAAATAAGCTTGCATTCCCAGGTATCAGGGGCAAGGGCTTGAACCTATCTTTCTGTGGGACACAACTCAATTCACTACAATTCCTCTGTCAGAACTGTATCATAAGAATTGGTTCACATGTATGTCTCTTCCATCACACTTTAGGCTCCTTGAAGGCAAGGACCATCTCCTACTCTTTTTTTTCTTAATCCCCATGGCTTATCATAGCTCTTAATAAGTACTTAATAAATATGTTTCTGAAGAAGGAAAAGAAAAGCAAGTGGGTTGTAAGTGAAATTGTCTCTCCCTTTTCCTAATGTACAGCTTCTCTCAAGCCTTAGGCTTCCAAGAATCTTCCATGCCTAAGCCTTTTTTAAAAATCATTTATTTATTTAAAAATTCTGTAGTGCTTTACAATTTTCAAAAATTTCATACACATGATTTCATATAACCCCATAAGAACCATTTTTAAAAAATCCCCTACCCCTATCTTGCCCCCCCACCACCTTCCCTCTCCCTCTCCCTCTCTCCACTAGTTTGTTCTCTATATCTGTGAGTCTGCTTCATTTCTGTTTTATTCACTAGTTTGTTGTATATTTTAGATTCCACATATAAGTGATATCATACAGTATTTGTCTCTTTCTGCCTGACTTACTTCACTTAGTACAATGCCCTCCAAGTCCATCCATGCTGCTGCAAATCATGCCTAGGATTCTCAAGGAACATAACCAAGGACCAGGCCCAGAGGGCCAGGTAACACTGATGGTTTTCCTGTCTCTTTACAGAGCTGCAGATCTGAAAGCATTCAGAGGTCATTGGTCTCTGCCTTGAGGCACATCTGTACAGTTAGATCATCCTAGCATCTGATAAGCTAGACTGAAGAGAATCAATCCTGCTTTTAAAAGCCAACAGACATGCTTTTGAAAAACTCTTTTTGGGACTCCATTCCCACTAGTACTCAGTTAATAAAATAAAGCTTAGTGTCTCCTTACACATCACGTTGCGTTTCCCAGGTTCCCCTCCCTCTGCCACCACATTGAAGCTCACATTTTGAGACCCTCAGAAATCCTTTCCAACTGCTTCCATACCCTTGGAAACTGAGCACAGCTCAAGAGTCAGAAAATCTAGAGCTCTTGGCCTAAGGCAGACCACTGAGATTTCCAAAGGTCCCTTGGTATAGCCAGAAAATACAGATAAGCATCACATTACCTCTTAGAGGTAGAGTAATGGATCACCCAATTAATTACTCCAAAAATTTCCATCTACAATTATACATCCAGTAATTATCCATTTCTTTGCCTCTTAACCCTGGGCTTTCAAGCTGCCTGTAAAGCCAAAAATATTGTATCTTACTATTGCAAGATTAAGTTTCATATTTGCCCCAGAAAGAAGTCAAAGCAAAAAGGAGAGGGAGAGAGGGAAACACCTCTAAGCCATGCATAGTTAAGGATTTGGTTTCAGATCGATGTTAAAATCAGACATAATTAGAAACATCATATGATTTGTGTACAACACAAGAGCTGCTTTGCTAACTAAAACCATAACTGACCTAATTTCACTGAATGTTCCAACAAAAATGACAGACATGCAAAGAAAGAAATATAATACAAGCATTGGATGATCCATATTTTCCCCTTGAGTTTCAAACACATTCCTCACACAGCAGACAATACCTACGTGTTACTAACAAGAGTACAGACCCTCTCATGGCCGGCAAAATGGTGCATGCTCATCCCGAAACCCACAAGATTACAGCTACTTGACCCCAATAAGACTAAAGATATATTTTTTATTATTATTATACCTCACTGTACTCAGGAATGGAACAGAAAGCTAGTTAAAAATCAATCCATCACAAAATCTGTCTCTTTCTTCAAATCCATTAACAAAATGTAAAGGAATTATAATGGAAATTCATTTCTCTCTTTCAATACAGGACAAAAGTAACAAAATCTCTACCCTCTCCTAAATGATTCACGTGTCTTTAACTGCACACTGAGGGATATCCATGGGACACACCAAGTGATATCTCAAGGTCTATTCTTTCTTGCAGACCATTTCTCACTTCTTATCGTAGCCCTTCCCGCATGCAAACATGCTTGGGAAAAGGGCACATTGTGTAAGTTATCTCTGATCATCTGGCAGGATTTAAGCTCTAAGATGGCATTTTATTTGCCTTGCTCTGCTTGGAAATCCCTTGCATCAGCTCTGCTTTCACAAAAGGAGTTGGGCTGCGCTGCTTTCTCTTAAATATTCTTTGCTGAATATTTCCTGTTGGGCAAATGCTTATGGAATGCACCCAATAAAGTGTCAAAGGGAGAACGATGTCAGTGAGTGCAAGATTTAGGGGACCCAGAGAAAATTCTTGTCCATAATAAACAAGGGTGAGAGTGCCAGTAAATCAGAAAGCCCCACCTCTGGGACGTCTTATCTTTACCTGGCCTGTGCCTTATCTAAGGCTGCTTATATGTCTCCCTGATTTTAAGTAAGCATCAGCTCTGCATTCTCAATTCCCATAGCTTTAGCTGTGAAGGATAGAAGGATCCTCTCACCATAGAGGTGACGGAGTTCTCCATTATTTAGAGCTCATTTATTAGGCAGGTTTTCTCACAGCAACTGCAGACAATATTTGCTCCCTGCTAACCTGCTGACATATTATCTGTTCAGGACTCAGGTAAAGATAGGCCAGGCTCATGGCTATGCACTGGATGCTACCATTGCCAATATTCTCAGGATGGACTAGGTAGGGATCACAGAACCTGGGTTTCAAAGTATGGCTAAGACTTGTTCCCTTTCCACTGGAAGGCAACTCTCTTACATGAATAGGGCCTTGTGTTGATTTTCTAGAAATTGTTCTGCAGGCTGTTCACTCATTCAAGGAAGATTGGTTGAGCATGAGACACTGTGCTAGACACTGGAAAGCATCACAGTGAATAGAAAACTCTCCTTTGCACAATGTGGGAAGAAAGATTTGTAAGGAGATAATCATAATCTAGAAAGACAATGGCTGGAATGGGTACAGGGCTCTGCTGTGGAAAGAGTCAGGCAGACAGAGGGTCAGATTCCAGCTCCACAACGTTTCCCTGGGGGACCTTCAATAATCTCAGGTAATCCCCAGCCACAATTTACTGGTCAATGTAATGAGAATATCTTCTTTATAGATTTGTTCTGAGAGATCAGTAAGAAAATGTACGTAAAACACCAAGTGCTGTGCCTAACACATAGGCAATAGTCCACCAAATGTAATGGCTACGACTGCTTTGCACAGAGGAACATGCGAGAAGTGAAGGGAAGACTAAATCTGTCCCCCAAACAGGACAATTACTGCCCAAGGGAAATAATATATGAACCAGGTCTTGAAGGATATTGCTTTGGGTATTTATTTCTATGTAACAAACTACACTAAAACCTACTGCTTTAAAATATCCATCTTATTTTGTTCATGATTTTGTTGGTCAGGAATTCAGGAAGGGCTCAGGTGAATGGTTCATCTCTGAGCCATGGGTGTTAGTTGAGGGAGTGTGGGCAGAGCATCCACTCCCAAGAGGCTCCCTCACTTGTCTGTCTGGTACCTCAGTGTCCCTTGGCCTCTCCTTTCTTCACATGACATCTCACCCTTCATGGCCTCTCTCCGGGGCATGGGCTTCACACAGGCATAGCAGTCTCAGGGTAGCCAGACCTATTACATGACAGCTAGCTTCCTCCAGAGTTCACATTCCAAGAGACAGGAAGGGGAAGCCACCAGTCTCTGAGGTTTGGGATCATCAAATTCTATCTATAAAGTAGTCACAGAGTTGAACGAGGTTCAAAGTGAAGAGATACAGACTCCATCTCTCAATGAGAGGATTTGCAGCCACCTTTAACCTATCACAGATGTGTGGGAAATCATCAGACAGAAAAGTGGAGGGAAGCATTTCCAGACCCAGAGAACAGACTGTGTGGACAGAAGCTGGAGGTGAAGCCTGCATGTATCTCCTCCTAGTTTGGAGTATGGGGCCCACAGTTGGAGTTGGGAGCAATGTGGGGCTATTGCCTACTGTTCAGTTTTTTAAATCCTGACTTCATGTTGCACCTGTGTGGAACTATGAGACATCATCATCTCATTGGAAGTAAGGAAACTGACTCTCTAATTCAGCATTTCTTATCTCTAATTTCAGCAGTATCTAGTAGTAATGGGAAAAGTCTAATACTCAGTGATTATAAGGCAAGCTACTCTATCATCACTCTTTCTCATTCTTCTGCCCTTACAACCAAACATTTTATGACTTATTGTCCCCTGGGTCACATATCAATTAGAGGATCTATTGCCATATATTGACATCATAGACATTTTCACTCCAGGTACCCCCACTGAACTCTAAGCATCTAAGTTTGGACTTGCATCTGCCCATCGCCCACCCTAGCACCATGACTGATCCACCCTGATCCATGGGCAGTTTGGGCTCTGGTAAAATATAAGATGTAATTTATGTCCTCAAGAGACTTCTCTTATTGGGTGAAATGAAGACAAACCACCACAGCACACTATTGCAAACACAGACCTAGAGGAAACATAGAGCCAAGAAAAAAATGTGCCTCAGGCAGCAGGCTTTACTTGGGACCATCATAGGTTTCCAGGTGACTTTATAAAAAGTAAACACATGGATGCACACACACATACATGCACATGCACACAGTGAAAGAGTAGTTAGGATACAAATTTAGAAGATACATTTTCCAAGTAGCTTTTTAGGGAGAAGCATATGTTTTCGGGGTATGACATATGTTGACCATCTAAATGATATAACTAAACTTTTTTTTTTTTAATTCTGGAAAACTTTTGCCTCGAATGACATTACAGGGGAATTAGGGATTAGCAGTCATTTTTGCCTGTCTTTAACTACTGCCCCTCTGACCTAATGTTCCATTATTTTAACTATCACTTAAGGAACTAATGAATTTCAGACTAAACTTGGCATTCTCAACAAGTAAAATTCACCCTCTTCCTTTTCAACCCACACCCAGACTTTCCTCGTGGTGTGAGATCATTCAGGGCATCGTGGAAAAAGTTATCGGAAACAGAGGGAGGAAGGAGAGTCAGGCTGCCAGCCACGATGAGCCGCCCTCGCATCGTCCTACACGTTCTCCACTTTTTGGGTTTTCTTCCTCCACTGTTTTGCTTGCTTTTCTCTCCATCATCTGTTTCAAAGAACCTTCATAAATAAGCATGGAAAGTCAGCTTAATCAGCTTTTTACAATTTCTATACAATTTAAAGGGAACTCAAAGAACATCCCATTCAACATCTCACTTTGCAGGGAGAGAACTGAGGCTCAAATATACTAAACGTCTTTCCCAACATCACAGGGCCAGAGTTTCTGACTCCACTAAAGCCAGTTGGTTTTCTAGCCATGTCCAAGAAATAGAGAGAAGGAAATCTACTGTCTTTCCTACAAAGAATTGTAAACAAGGATTACAGGCATGCTATTATTTTTAAAATATTATCTGTTCTGCCCATTTGATTAAAGATGGTCTGAGAACATCTCAAATTTACCCAATTCAAGGCAATAGACTTTGTAAAGCAGGCCAAGACTTCTATTGCAGGTTAAGAAATGAAGAAATGAAGCTAGTTATGCATAGTCCATAAGGAAAGAACACACTATACATTCCAGTGTCTTTTCCAACTGGAAAGAACATTCATCAATTATTTTGTATGGAAATTAGTTCTTAATAAAAATCCACTCTAAGAATAAGGCAAGCCTATGTTTTCCTGCAAAAGTAAAATTCTCACCTTCCAAAGAGAGGCAATAATGATGTTGATTAAAATTTTGTGAGTATAAAATGATGGGTGAATCCTGAATGATACAAATAGTGCTTTGTTGACACACCAGTGACATTGTTGAGCTGCTATAAAATAGAAAGTCTCTTCTTTAACCAGCAGAAAGGAAACTGTTTTATATAATAGCAATTATATAATTAGGAGGAACTACAATAACGTTTGACTATCCTGCCTTAATAACTGTGTTATAATAGAAACAAAATACTGTTTATGTTATCCTCTCATTGAAGCCAATAAAAATTATAAGGCAGCTGATTTTATTTATGGATGTCTATTTATTACAGATTTCTTTTAGATTTAGCTACCACAAAAATGACTCTTTGGCTATGAATATGGATGATTGGATAATTTAATACCATGCTATCTCAGCCAAATTAAATGAAAACATATTGGACTTTTATCTTCCACCCAAGTAATTTTTCTTTAACTGTTTTTCTCCAAGTACCCTTGACATGTTCTGACTTGCTTATTGTCTAACTTTTGGTTAGTGACCACAGTCATCCAGAGCAACAATGTGCAGAACATTTCAGAGTCAGTCTTGCAGATAAGTGTTAGTCCCACGCTGGGAAGTGCTTCCTTGCAGGATAATGAGCTACAGCACAGATGGTCAAGAGTAGCAGAGCTGGGAGAGGAGGGGAAGAAGTTAAAAGAAGTTCCTTATTGACCAAGGTTCGTAGCTGGACCAGGCTGGCAGAAGTAGACTCCTTGATCCAGGAACGAAGGGAATAGCATTATTTAACAAGCAGGCGCCTTTCTGCCTGTGCACAGGGAGGCTCGTGTGTTAGGATGACTCCCAGCTGGAGAGTCCTGGCACTTCGGCTATGGTCAAGATCACTGGAGACTGTTGGTGGGAGTTTGCTGATATGTGGTAAGTAAGTAGTGAGATGAGCAAATTTCCACAGTATATCCCACCTGGGAGTCAATTTTTGAGATGGGAAAATCGATGTCAATAAGTGAAATATGAAAAACAAATGAATGGTCCAGAGAATAAGCAGTAAGATTGCTAAACACAAGGAATGGTAACTTCATGAGCCATTAAAGTGGGATTTTGAAGTTCCTGCCTAAAAGACCTGGCTATTTTCTTTTTTTCCCCTTAAAAGATCATTAAAGTACCTCGATCAAACTTAGGATCTCTTTTGGTCATTTTCCTTTTGTTTAGAACACACTGTTTTTCTATGTTTTACTTTCTTCATATGTCTTCACAATGTTAAGATGAATGCCTAGCTCAGTTTCTGTTCAGTATAGCTTAAAATAAGAATATAACTTGTGTGAGGACATGAAAAAAACATACTACTTTATATCATGCAAGACAGTTAACATGGTGCTGAGTATTTAATTGGCTGTTTCCCATATCCAAATGTCTCATTCCCAGGAAGTAACGAAATGTCTTACCTTAAAAAAATGACTTTATATCTTATCACTCCAAGATAGCATTTATACATTAGTGCTTTTATTCAAAAGAGTGAGTAATGGGAATGCTTCACAAAATGGCTGGTTGAGGGTGGGAGTTAAGCATGGAGATGTTATGAGCAAAGAACTTTTGGAGAAACTTTGAATCACAGAAGACAGGTTTTTGCTTCCTCCCGGGCTCCTGATGCCAGACCTGGCTCTGTTTCTGGTGTGAAATGGCATGACAGAATATTTGATTTGAACGATATGTTTGCCAGCAAATAGATGGCCTTTCTACTGCATAATGTCATTTCATACCAAAAGATACAACAATCTGAAAGCCGTAATCCTAAATAACGTTTAGTCAGTATCAGTCAGGATACACTAAGAATATAAGAAGTTTCTGCATAATAAAGGATGCTCACAAAATGAATCCTGTTTTGTCTCTAAATGAAATGAAAGCATTTTCAAGTTATTCTGAGTTTTTACAGTATCCCATCCCAGTGCAACCTTGGAGTTGTGATATATCAAGGTTCTTCCCACTCTGGGATAACAGTCAGCGAGGAGGGAAAATAATTACTTTTGCTAGTAGGACACTGTTTTATATGATCCTGTATTTAACTGTACAGGTTATTACCTTCTTAATATTTAGATGGTTTTGAACATAAAAGACATTGAAATATTAAATAGCTGTCAAATGCCTATTGTCTCTTCAATAATATTAGCTTCTTCATTTTTTTCGATGTGTCATATTTACTTGAATTACTTTGAAATACTACATGAGTCTGATCAGAAAAATACATACAGTTAGATACTTTGTAGTCCAGTTTAAGTAATGTCAACCTCTGAGATTCAGTGACAACAATAAAAAACAAACTTTTAGGGCTTCCCTGGTGGCGCAGTGGTTGAGAGTACGCC
>NW_006781931.1:1287773-1290862 GCF_000442215.2 Lipotes vexillifer | reverse complement strand
AAAAAAAAAAAAAAAAACTTTTAAAAGCCTAGTCGTTCCCAGGATTTTATTCCTGCACCATCAATTTTGTATCAGCACTAGGAAATATGGAGAAAAAAAAACTAGGGCTTTTACTATAACTTCCTTTCTCTATTATTGCCTAGTCCTTCATGGAAGTGCTAAATGCAAAGAAATGACAAAAATAAAATGGAGAAGAAATCAGGTGGAGAGTGACTATTACAAGTAATCCATGACCAGCTTCTGACTCAAGAGGCCATATCAAAGAACTAAGCTTATTAGGTTCCTAAGAGTCTTAATAGTCCCAGTTTTTAACCATTGTTGGCACAGAAGAAATTTTCACTAACTGCCTGATTAATTGATGAATTAACTAATGATTCCATGGTTTGTTAATCTATAACTTATCTCTCTTCTTGAAATAGTCTCTTTCCTGGCACTAGATTATTTCCATTTGTCATATTTATTCATGTGGATTTTTTCCAGCTTGTCTCCAATTATTAGCCTATCACTTATTGTTCTCCTTTGAAAATTAATCATTATCTAGCCATTAGGCCCTCTTATCTTTTCACTCTTTCTCTCTCTAGGAGCTTTGAACAATACCCATAGTGTTACTTACCCATATGTAGATGACTCACAAATACATCACTCTAGCCCAGATCTCTCCCTGAATTCTAGTCATATATCCAGTGGTCTACCCTTGACATGTCCCTTTGGATGTCTAAAGAATCCATAGTCATGATCGCCCCCACCCCACCCCACCCAACCAAACATGGTCTTTTTCCAGTGTCCTTGTCTTAGTAAATGACACTAGTTTGCATGCCATCATCCTTGACGACTTCCACATCTTTGCCTCCACATTCAATGTCTTGAAACCACTCATTCTTTTTCTCTACCTCTTCTAATACTACCTCATCCAAGCTGCCATCATTTTTCACCTTTACTAACTACTTTGTGGTTACTATATCCACTGACATACTAAGAAAAGTCAAGATTAAGTGGGGCTGTTTCCTACAAGTTCAAGGCCATGGCAATCACTCAATATCTCAGGATATCAGGGGTATCAGGAAACACCCTCAACACGCATGGTTCCCAGCATCTGCACCAATGTACATACACATTAAGATCCACAAAGCAGCACATTTACCAACTATGGAAGCTTCAGTATTATTTTTTATTAAAGTATAGTTGATTAACAGTATTGTGTTAGTTTCAGGTATACAGCAAAGTGATTTGGTTATATATATAGATATTTATATATCTATATTTTTTCTGATTCTTTTCCAGTATAGTTTATTACAAGCTATTGAATAAAGTGTGCCATATAGTAAATCCTTGTTGTTCATCTATCTTATATATGGTAGTGTTAATCCCCTACTCCCAATTTATCCCTCCCTGTCTCCCCTTTGGTAATAGTAAGTTTGTTTTCTATGTCTGTGAGTCTGTTTCTGTTTTATAAGTAAGTTCATTTGGTTCACTTTTTTAGATTCCACGTATAAGTGACATCATATGATTTTTGTCTTTCTCTGTCTGACTTACTTCACTTAGTATGATAATCTCTAGGTCCATGCATGTTGCTGCAAATGGCAATATCTCATTTTTTATGGCTGAGTAATATTCCATTTTACATATACATATATATGCATGTGTGTATATATATATATATATATATATATATATATATACATATATATATATATATATATATCTCACATCTTCTCCATTCATCTGTTAATGGACACTTAAGTTGCTTCCACGGCCTGGCTATTGTGAATAACGCCACTGAAGATTCAGTATTTTTATTGTTTATTTATCTTTCTGTTCTTCTCATCCACTAGCCTTGCAAACTTCCTAATACATATTTTAATCACAAGGTCCAGATCTAAAGTTGCCTTATCTGATTCAGTACTCACTCAAGGTAAATGCTGATGAGTGACAAAGCCTGGATCTGAACTGATTTAGTCAGGAATAGTTGGGTATTAGATTTTACATCTTTATTTTCACCTTTTCAGAAAAGGCCTAAAACAATGAAATTCATCTGGCTAATTTACATATTTCAGTATTTTGGAAGACAAGCTGTTGTGGTGGACTTCAGGCTGCAAAAACCAGGGTCTAAGCCCAGCTCCACCACTTACTAGCTGGCTAATCTAAGGCAAGGACAATCCTATACTGTCCCACTTAAACTCCTTAACCTTAAAGGATTGTTAGGAGTTTTAGAGGCTCAGTATAGGATGGTGATGTGCCTTTAGGCTTTCAAGCATTGGCTTTGGAGTCTGAAAAACCTGGCTTCAAGGCAAGTCTATCACTTATAGCAATTTAAGGAAGTTTCTTAACCTTCTCTGCTCTCAACCTCAATTTCATCATCTATAAAATAGGGATATTCTACCTACCTCACAGGGTTCTTTTTTTTTTTTTTGGCCACACCTCACAGCTTGCAGGATCTTAGTTCCTCTACCAAGGATTGAACCCAGGGTCTTAGCAATGAAAGCACCAAGTCCTAACCACTGGACCACCACCAGTGAAATCCCACCTCATAGGGTTGTTTTAATGATCAAGTTAGTTCAGGGACAAGTGCTGGGACAGTGACTGGCACCAGGTGAGATCAAGGGACACCTGTGATGGGAAAAAAAACTAGAAGAAAGTGAGACACAAGCTGAGGAGGTTCGTGACCAGGAAGAGGTGAGAGGGATGTGGGGCAGGTTGCTGGCAGCCAAGTCAAAAAGCATAGAGAGAGGAGAATAGTGAAATCAGAAAACAGAGTTACTGAGAGCCAGGAATCTATCACCAGTTAGTAAAAAAAAAAAACAAAAAAGAGATAATGAAGAAAACACTCAAAGTAAAGGAAATGAGAGAGCCTATAGTCCCAAAGAGAGAACATCAGTAGCTTCCTGATAATTTTCAATTCCTGAGGAACCAGTTAGAATTCATTTTTGTGAAGTTTCTCTGAATTATTTCAACAACAACAAAAAACTTGTTTTGAGTAACTTTAAAGTGGGGAAACCTGACAACACTACCTCTGCCAGGCGATCAAATTCAACATTAACAGTGACAAGTCATGTTGATGGCATGTAACTTTTTTTTTTTTTTTTTTTTTT
>NW_006781931.1:1229363-1282658 GCF_000442215.2 Lipotes vexillifer | reverse complement strand
CCTGCTGAGAAAGAAGCCCAGGGGTGTCTTTCAGAAAAATACTCTTACGCTTTTGCACCGAGACCCTAATTGGTCCTGATACTTCCGCCACAACTGGTTAAACCTGAGAATATGTGCCAGAGTTGACTGTGGACAGTCTGGAAGAAGGGCGGTGACACATTTTAAAACTGATTTGTTCATTCATTCAAGAAAGATTTACTGAGCACCTATTCTGCGGCAGGCCATCTATACTGAGTAGTGACAAACTATCCCAGCCACACGCTGTCTTGGGAAATATGACAGCGAGACACATTGTGCAGGCGGGAGGACCAGGGGGAGGAAGCAGCACCAGTGGGCTCCCCTTCTGAGGAGGTAACAAGAGGGCACTCAGGCTGCTGCTAAATCAGAACCTGGTAGGCTGTGGTTCTAAAGCTTCTTACCCTCCACGGAGCACCCCTGTCATGGGAATGCTGGGACCCTCTGGAGCTAACTTTGTGGCTGCTGAGATGGGTTAACCTACCTCCCGATTCCCACGTGCATCCCAAAAATCAACCCCCATCTAGGGTTGCCAAATTTGGCAAATAAAACCTCAGGGTGCCAGTTATATTTGAATTTCAGATAAACAAGGAATACTTTTTAAATCTAAGTACATCCATACAATATCTGGGACATATTTATACTAAAAAATTACTTGTTGTTTATATGAAATTCTAATTAACTGGGTGTCCTAGATTTTGTCTGGCAATCTTACCCCTAACTGCCACATCTTCACTGATGTGGCAGTTAAACTTGGAGCCTTGACTTGCTTTGCTACTGCTACTGCTTTCCCTTTCAGAAGGTCTGCAACTGTAGCTATTAGACCTAAAAGATAAGTAACCCTTATCTTCTGCCCCTTGGTTTGATTCTTGGCTTGTCAGAAATTCATATTGAGTCCACATGGACTCCATTTGCAGAATCTGGGACCTTTCTTCCCTCTTAGTCTCTCTGACACTCGGTTTGGTCAACAGGAACATGGGAATAATTTGAAAGATGTAAGGTCACTTACTCAATCAACAAACATTTACCAAACATTTTCTATATGCCAGGTACCCCGTTCAGTGATCAAGACATACATAGGCCTTTACCTCCAGGAACTCACCAGCCAGTGACAGATATGAGAGTGAATAAACAGATGACATGTATTGGGACAAGAGTATTGATTGGCATACAGAAGATTGGCAGCCCAGTGCCTGGCTCAGTTGCTCCATAAATGCTGACTAGTCTCTAGGGACAGAGCTCTGGGCTCTCTTTCCTCCCACCCTATCTTAGCACTCCTCCAAGAGTTGAAGGCCTGCTCTGGCTTTCAGCCCTGGAGTGAGGTCCCTGACATCTTGGGTTGCCTTTCTAACCTCCACCTTTGATGCTCTGTCTACCTCTCCTGCCAAGGCCTCCTGCTGCCTCCCTCTAGGCCTCCCTAATTCTGACCTCCCACTCTGATGACAGGCCTTGACCCAGTGGTCCCATTAATCTGACTTCCAGGCATCAGGCATCCGCAGGAGAGCTTGTCCAAGTGAGAATGATTCCCACTGTACGCTTTCACTTGGGAAAAAAATATGCTTGTGTCATAAAGCAATTCCCTTTTTTAACACGACCTTGTGAGTGTGGGCAATCACAGTGTGACGAGCCTAGTGGTGATGTTAAAGATGTGTAAGAGTGTCAGAAATGGAAATAAAATACGATCCAGGTTTTCCAACCAGGAAGTGGGTCTATTCATGTAGCTACGTCTTTAATGCCACTTCAACTTTCTAGTTTCTGAGTTAGCTCAAGCAATGTCAAACCTGCGACCCAGCACCGGCAGCTTGAGAGTGGGAGTGTCAGTGCAGATCTATTTCTGCGGCAAGTTCAGTACAGGCTGAATTTAAAATATGAAAAACAAAAGTGAGGCTCATGATTATGCCACCGAAAGGGGGGGAGGGGATAAAAACACAAGACTTCTACAGAAGCACCATCACCCTCCTCCCAACTGCAACTTATTACAAGTGTTTCTCTATTCCAGCTCCTAACATCATGTGCCAAGCTGAAAAAGAGGCAACTCATTGTGAGGTTTTACTGTGCCTGCTTTTAGTAGCCAGCTCTGGTCCTGCCAACCCTTCTATCCTCTCGCCAAATAGAAAGTTGCAACACAGAGGAAACTGTCTTTTGCTGAGTGGAGGAATGGCAAAGTCTCCACAAACTAGGTCTTACTGTTTCCTTGGGGTCCAATGGAAGACAGAGGGGGAACTGCTGCTGTGTTTCAGGCTCACACAGATTCTCCAACATCCCAGGCAGGGGAGGGAGGGGGGATGAACTGGGGTCAGTTACGTAGGGTTTGTTTGTTTGTTTTTTAACCTAAATGCTCAGAAGTACCTCCACCAATAACTGGAGTCTAACATCAATGAGTAAGACTGAAATGACCCAATATAAAATTAGCATTTCTCATGTTAAGCACTCTTGTTTTGTGGCAGTTGTTTCCTGATAGGATGCTAATATAGCCTCTCGCATGCCCCTATAAGAATAAAACTAGTGGGAATGCTGCTATACAGGAGAGCTGTTGACCTGGCCTGCTCTCTACAGGCATTTTCACCCATCGATGTTGGCTGGACCTCCATAGTGATCTGACAGCATGACCACCTTCCTTATGCCAAAACTGGTTTCGAAGGGCAAGAAGAAAACTGGGCATTTCTACTTATTATGAACAAGGAGTTTATGATAAAACATTCTTGTGAACTCAGGGTGAGGGGAGGGGAGGGAGACGTCAGAACTAGCCCCCTTTTTTTCCCTGAGGTCTAGCCTTGGCCTTGCAGCATCTTTTGTCTGGATCTCATGAGTCTTCATTGTTTGAGTAGTGATTTGTGGTGCATGGTTGCTGACTAATTTTCCTTTCTCTTTAAATTCCTATGTCTGCTTTTTAGGCATTTTTATCTTTCCATTTCTTCTTCATGAAAGGGACTTCAAATAGAAATGGAAAAAGGAATCTCCTACAGATGAACTCTAACAAATTGTCAGCTTTTGCAACACAACTCTTATTTGCAACGTAAATTCCTTCATCACTAGATTGGAAGAGATGTGTAAACTCCTCCAACCAGTATATCATTGACTCGGGTTGCCTCCCATTTTTTAGCATAACTTTTCAGTCAGATAAGGACTGGAAATTTCCAGAACTGAAAATATATTTTCAAATTGGCATACAACAATATACCTGTAGAGCATGTAAATTTAATTCATTCATTAACCCAACCAGTAAAAATGTTTACTGTGTACAATGTGCCAGACCAAAAACTAGGTATTGTAAGTTTAACAGTGAACAAGATAAGTACAATCCTTGCCTTCCAGGAGTCAGAATTCATTCCTCCATTCATTCTTTATTTCACAAGGATTTACTGAGTCTCACAAATCTACTGGACATAATGCCAGGCCTGAAGATATAAAATAATTCCCTGGTCCTCCTAGTATCTCTGTATTCTTAATTTTTTCCTCAGTTCTAATGGCTTATTTTATACAAACTTTCAGCTCTGCAACTGAAAAACAACTATGATTGCAATTATCAGTAGTCCAAGACAGTATCTTTCAAAAATTCCAAACTACTAATTTTCGGCAACTTTTTTCAACTAATTAAATCCAAATCAGGTTTGTCCCATTTAAGACTTCATTAAAACTGAAGTGTTTGCTGTTTGAATGCTGTTTTGTAAAGTAAACACAGCCAGAAGGAATAAGCATTGTTAGAGCTTCGTTTTCCACAAGGTTCTGCTTCCCTGCTCTCCTCATTCTAAGACTTAGAATTTGGCTATTAAATATACATTTGTATATCCATCCTAATGTGTTTCTTAAATTGTTTTTATTATGACAATGAAAAGAATTAGTTCTAAATGCATAAAATCAGCTTCTAATTCTTACCGAAGAAGACGTAACAGGTGTCTGAATATTCGAAACATTCTATCATGCGCTCCCAGCTGCTCCTGGCAGCTTTCTCCCTGAGCGGGTTTTGCTTGGTGCACCCCGGAGGCTGGGCCTGTGGGACACGATGGAGTTCCTGCGAGTCTTGAATGCGGGCTGCAGCGGGTCAGCAGCCACGTCGGCCTCCGAGGCAATCTATGAATTTTCCTCAGGGCAAACGACCTGAGGATTGGTACATTAGTGGGGAAGACAAACATGGAAACAAACACTCTGAAGACAGCCAGCAGTTTTTTGGCCATCACTGATGAGTCATACACACTACTGAAATGAATGGCAGAAACACATCACGGGATGTGGATGGAAGCATGGTGCCCCCGGAATGGCATCCTTGGCTTCACTGTGTAAATCACTGATGCTCCAACAACAAGAACACGACTGCTGGTAAATTCATTTGGACAAACCATGAATTCATCGAAGTGACACTCCAGAACAATATGTAGTTTATTCCACCAGAAAGAAGATTCAGGAGTGCACCCCACCTTCAACACCTTACAAGTAAAGACAATGAAAAACAGTTTAAACACATAAAATATAGGACTTTTTATGTAACTGCCCTTTTACTGCTTACTATTAACTTGATTAAAATTGTTTGACTAAGGGAAAAAAGTGTCAAATTAGAGAGTCAAATCAAAAAGTGAAGCTAAAGTACATGGAGGTCATTCAAATGCAAACTACATCAATTCCTCATAAATTACTAGTATCAAGGTAGGAAGGAAAGAGATGCAACGTTGACAGGAAGTTACTAAAATAACAGGCCAAATAAATTAAAAATTTGATTCTTAAAACATTGGGCATCAGGCAACACATGACAGTAATCTGTGAGAAACATGCCCTACGATTGCCCCAACTTGCTGCCTTGAGAGCTTTTCCAGGCTACAGCACGGGGATGGGGAAAGAAACCAGGCTGAGTCCCGGAGTTTCCCTGAGTTGAAGAGACAGAGCTGAATGTTCATGGAGGCCCAAGCAGCTAGAACTCACAGGGGAAATGATGGTAGACGAGAGAGCTCTGATTTAGGCAGAGAAGAAAGCAGCTTTTAGTTTGCATAAGACAAACGTTTCATCAACTGTTCAGAAGTAGCTGGCTCTAGGGTCTTATCCTGTGTAAAAGAAACAGCTCTCTCATCCCTCTGGCTGAAACAGCACAGTTTTGCAGCTTGACAGGTAAGGCCTAGATTCCCAAGTTGGTTGCATTTGAAGGAATCCTTCTTCCTGGTTTGGGTACTAACATAATAATTTCTATTTTGGTCTGGCCAGCTAAATGATGTAGTTGGCGAATTGCATCCTAGTATTGAATCAATATGAAAAACAGCCTATACCATCTGAGATGAAATTTAACTCTCTTCCTCTGTAGGCTTTGGTGGTTAGAGATGGTTCTTCAAAGGCCATCTCCAGTGCCTTTGTCATCCATGATGCCTGCTCTTAATCATGTGAATATAAACAATTCACTTTCTCTTATCATAATTACCATATTCTGACTTCCTTTCCTTATTGACACATCACCAACATTGATCATCTCACACTTTAAAATCTGAACTTACTGGGTCTTTATTGTCCATCGTTTGAATCACCAGCTGTCCTTCTGTATATGTAAGAATATTAGTGTTCACTGAGAGTGTCTTTCTTGATTCCCCTCATGCCATTCTCTTCTGGACTCATTATATTGCTAGTGCTCATTGTACTATTCTCTAATATTTATATTAATAGGACTCACTGCACCAGTCTCTACTCACTGCATACATTCTTCCTGTAATGTACAGCCATGTCTCCAACTTCCAGCCACAAGATTAAATCCCCATTGACCTCCAGAGCTCTTGACTAGTATTTCCTGTTGCCTTCTGGATCTTTCTACCTGCATATCCTACAAGTACCAGAATATATGAATTTTCCCTGTTCCTGATTCCAATTAACAGCACCATGATTCACCAAAAGACCCAGACCAAACTGCCACCAGCACCACCACAAAACCTCACCAAGTGCTTAGGCTTGAGTCTCTCAAATTGACCTACTCTATGCCTCTTAAATATTACTCAAATGTATATGCACGGTCCTTTCCATATTCAGGCTTACATGCATCCTTTTAATATGGATCCCTTTGGAATATAAAATTGGCCATTTTAAACCCTTCTTTAAAAGAACAAGTGTTCTTTAAACACTTGCTTTTAAAAAGATGTTCTGTTTAAGCAGCACAGAGAACATGAAAGAGAACATCCTTTCCTTTACAAACATATAGAAATAAAAAATAAAATATAGCAAAATATTTTAATACAGAGCTGAACTCAAAAGACAAAAAGGGAAATCAACCAGAAACAAAGCAGGAGTCAAAGCCAGAACATTAAACTCAAGAGCTGAAATAATAGTACAGCCTGGTGGTATATTGGATATATTTGGCCAAAGGGAAAATATCCAAGTAGTGACAGAAAATATGGCCTTGAGGCCATGCATGTGATGAAGATGAGTTCACAACACAAGAGAATCAGCAAATGTAACAGAGAGATTAGCACTACCAAGAATATGGGATAACGTAACAGTCAAAGTGCTTATAAAGCTATCTCCTTAAAACTATTAAGGAGGTAAAAAATTAAGAAAGAAGGAAAGGGTGATACTTTTTAAATGGCAATGTAAAAAAGAGAAATTATAATATCATAAGATGAAAGATTTAGTAACTAAAATTAAAAACTCAATGAACTGCAGAACAGCAGTTTAAATATAGTAGAAGAAAGAATTAGTGAATTAGAATATAGGTGAGAAATTTATGCATAAAGGAACACAGAAAATAAAGAGATGGAAAACAGAAAAGAAAGGTTAAAGTATAAGATCTATCTGAAGAATAGAATAGAAAGACCAGCATATATCTAGTAGGAATTAGAATGAAAGAGATGGAATATTTGAAGAGGTAAAAACTTAAAAACATTTAGAATTGACAAAAAATATGAATTCTCAAATTTAAGACTGGGACTCAGTAGAGATTGTCACCAGATGAAAGAAAGTCTCAAATTTAATTCTGAAATTTAAGAAGCATATCAAAGGGCATAAATAAAAACCGATATCCTGGGACTTACCTGGTGCTTCAGTGGTTAAGAATCCACCTGCCAATTCAGGGGACACGGGTTTGAGCCCTGGTCCAGGAAGATCCCACATACCGCGGAGTAACTAAACCCTTGTGGCACAACTACTGAGCCTGAACTCCAGAGCCCACAAGCCACAACTATTGAGCCCGTGAGCCACAACTACTGAAGCCCGTGCACCTAGAACCTGTGCTCCACAGCAAGAGAAGCCACTGTGATTAGAAGCCCGCATGGCCCAATGAAGAGTAGCCCCCACTCGCTGCAACTAGAGAAAACCCGTGTGCAGCAATGAAGACCCAACACAGCCAAAAAATAAATAAAATAATTCCTTGGTAAGATAGGAATGGCTTTACCAGACCCCAAAGAGAATTAAAAAAGACAACAGCAACAACAATATCCTTCCTATATACATGATAGTGAGACTGAAAAATATCAACATAATAAAAATCTTTTTCTTAACTGAACTATAGTTGATCTATAATATTGTATTTGATTCAGTGCACAGCATAGTGAGTCAGTGTTTTTGCATATTATACTCCATTATAGGTTATTACAAAATAAAATGTGTAATTTCCTGTGCTATGTAGGAGTTTTTACCTGTTAATCCAATACCCTTAATTTGTCCCTCCCCACTTCCCTTTCCCCTTTGGTAGCCATAAGTTTGTTTTCTATATCTGTGAGTTCACTTCTGTTCTGCATATACATTTGTTTGTATTATTTTTTAGATTCCACATAGAAGTGATATCATACAGTATTTTTCTTTGTCTGACTAAGTTCACTTAGCATAATGCCCTCCAAGTCCATCTGTGTTGCTGCAAATGGCTAAATTTTGTTCTTTTGTAAGGCTGAGTAGTATTCCATTGTATATACATACCACATATTCTTTATCCATTTATCCGTTGACAGACACTTAGGTTGTTTCCATATCTTGGCAATTGTAAATAATGCTGCTGTGAACATTGGGGTGCATGTATCTTTTCAAATCAGTATTTTTGTTTTTGTTTTGTTTTTTTCAGATATATACCCAGGGGTGGAATTGCTGGGTCATATGGTGAAAGCATTTCCTCTAAAAACACGAATAAGACAAGGATGCCCACTCTTGCCATTATTATTCAACATATTTTTGGAAGTCCTAGCCATAGCAATCAAAGAAGAAAAAGAAATAAAAGGAATTCAAATTGAAAAGGAAGAAGTAAAACTGTCACTGTTTACAAATGACATGATACTTTACATAGAAAATCATAAAGATGCCAACAGAAAACTACTAGAACTCATCAATGAATTCAGTAAAATTGCAGGATACAAAATTAATATATAGAAATCTATTGCATTTCTATACGTTAACAACAAAGTATCAGAACAAGAAATTAAGGAAACAATCCCATTTGCCATCACATCAAAAAGAATAAAATACCTAAGAATAAACCTACCTAAGGAGGCAAAAGACCTTGTACTCTGAAAACTATAAGACACTGATGAAAGAAATTGAAGACAAACAGATTGAAACATATACGATGTTTTTGGATTGGAAGAATTAATATCATTAAAATGACCATATCACTCAAGGCAATTTACAGGTTCAATGCAATCCCTAACAAAATACCAATGGCATTTTTCACAGAACTAGAACAAGTAATATTAAAATATGTATGGAACGACAAAAGACCCAGAATTGCCAAAGCAGTCCTGAGAAAAAGAACAAAGCTGAAGGTATAACCCTTCCTGACTTCAGACCATACTACAAAGCTACAGTAATCAAAACAACATTGTACTGGCACAAAAACAGACACATATATCAATAGAACAGGATAGAGAGCCCAGAAATAAACCCACACACTTATGGTCAATTAATCTATGACAAAAGAGGCAAGAATATACAATGGAGAAAAGACAGTCTCTTTAATAAGTGGTGCTGGGAAAACTGGACAGCTACATGTAAAATAATGGAATTAGAACACTCCCTAACACCAAACACAAAAATAAACTCAAAATGGATTAAAGACCTAAATGTAAGATCAGAAACCAAACAACTCCTTGAAGAAAATGTAGGCAGAATGCTCTTTGACATATATCACAACATATTTTTTGGATTTTTCTTTTAAAGTAAAGAAAATAAAAGAAAAATTAACAAATGAGCCCTAATTAAACTTAAAAGTTTTTGCACAACAAAGGAAGCTATCAACAAAACAAAAAAAACAACCTACTGAATGGGAAAAAAATTTGCAAATGATATTACCAATAAGGGGTATTACAGATGTTAATATCCAATGTTACTATCCAACATCTATAAACAGCTCCTACAACTCAACATCAAAAATACAAAAAGCCTGAGTTAAAAATGGGCAAAAGAACTGAATATACATTTTTCCAAAGAGGAAATGCAGATGGCCAACAGGCACATGAAAAGATGGTCAACATTGCTAGTCATCAGAGAAAAGCAAATCAAAACCACCATGAGATATCACCTCACACCTGATGATAGAATGGCTATTATCCAAAAGAACACAAATAACAAATGTTGACAAGGATGTGAAGAAAACGGAATCCTCATACACTGCTGGTGGGAATGTAAATTGGTGCAGCCACTGTGGAAAACAGTATGGAAGTTTCTCAAGACTAAAAATAGAGCTACCATGAGATGATAATGATTTTATCTTTCCTTTCATTAATATGGTGTATCAGTATCACATTGATTGATTTGCGTATGTTGAACCAACCTTGTGACACTGTAATAACTCCAACTTGATCATGGTGTATGAACCTTTTTATGTATTGTTGGATTCAGTTTGCTAATATTTTACTGAGGATTTTTGCATCTATATTCATCAAAAATATTGGCCTGTTATTTTATTTTTTTGTAGTATCTTTGTCTGTTTTTGGTATCAGGGTAATGGTGGCCTTGTAGAATGAATTTGGGAGTGTACTGTCCTCTTCAATTTTTTGGAATAGTTTGAGAAGAGTAGGTATTAGCTCTTCTTTACATGTTTGGCAGAATTCCACTGTGAAGCTATCCAGTCCTAGTCTTTTGTTTGCAGGGAGTTTTTTTTTATTACTATTACAGATTCAATTTCATGTCTAGTGATCAGTCCGTTCAAATTGTCTGTTTCTTCTTGATTCAGACTTAGCAGGCTTTATGTTTCTAGAAATTTAGCCATTTGCTCTAGGTTGTCCAATTTGTTGGCATACAACTGTTCTTAGTATCCTTTTATGATTTTTTGCCTCTGTGGTATCAGTTGTTATTTCTGCTCTTTCATTTCTTATTTTGTTTATTTGGGTCTCCTCTTTTCTTCTTGGTGAACATGGCTAAATGTTTATTAATTTTATTTATCCTTTCAGAAAACCAGGTCTTGGTTTCATTGATCTTCTTTATTGTTCTTTGGTCTTTATTTTATTTATATCCCCTCATATTTATAATTTCCTTTCTTCTGCTGACTTTGGGCTTTGCTTACCCTCTTTTTTCTAATTCCTTTATTTCATTTTTTTAATTTAATTTAATTTTTTTATACAGCAGGTTCTTATTAGTTACCATTTTATACATATTAGTGTATATACATCAATCCCAATCTCCCAATTCATCACAGCAGCAGCACCACCACCTCCGCTACATCCCCCCCTTGGTGTCCATGTTTGTTCTCTACATCTGTGTCTCAATTTCTGCTCTGCAAACTGGTTCATCTGTACCATTTTTCTAGGTTCCACATATATGCGTTAATACACGATATTTGTTTTTCTCTTTCTGACTTACTTCCCTCTGTATGACAGTCTCTAGATTCATCCACATCTCTACAAATGACCCAATTTCGTTCCTTTTTATGGCTGAGTAATATTCCATTGTATATATATACCATATCTTCTTTATCCATTCATCTGTCAATGGGCATTTAGGTTGCTTCCGTGACCAGGCTATTGTAAATAGTGCTGCAATGAACATTGGGGTGCATGTGTCTTTTTCTAATTCCTTTAGATTGTAGGTTAGATTATTTGTTCGAGATTTTTCTTTCTTGAGAAAGGTCAGTATCACTATGAACTTCTCTCTTAGAATTGCTTTTGCTGCATCCCATAGATTTTGAAAAGTTGTGTTTCCATCTTTTTGATCAAGACATTTTCTGATTTCCTCTTTGATTTCATCTTTAACCCATTGGGTTATTTTAGTAAGATGTTGTTTGGTCTCCATGTGTTCATTCTCTTCCCATTTTTCTTTCTGCAGTTGATTTCTACTTGCATACCATTGTGGTTGGGAAAAAGTGTTTTATATAATGTCTATCCTATTAAATTTGTTGAGGCTTTTATTGTGACCTAAGATGTGATGTATCCTGGAGAACATTTTATGTGCACTTGAAAAGAATGTGTATTCTGATTATTTTGAGTGTAATGTCCCGTAGGTATCAACTAAGTCCAACTGCTCTATTGTGTCATTTAACACTGCTTTTCTTTACTGATTTTCTATCTGGATGATCTGTCCATTGACCTGAATGGGGTGTTAATGTCTTCTACTATTACTGTATTATTATCAATTTCTCCCTCTATGTCAGTTTAGTATTTTCTTTAAATATTTCGTTGCTCCTGTATTGGGTGCACGATTGTTAGCGAGTATAATATCTTCTTCATGTATTGAGCCCTTGATCATTATATGATGCCCTTGTTTGGCTTTTCTTATAGCCTTTGTTTTAAAATCTATTTTGGGCCCCTGAACCAAGATGGCAGAGTAGAAGGACATCCTTTCACTCCCTCTTATGAGACACCAGAATCACAACTAGCTGCTGGACAATCATCGATAGCAAGACACTGGAACTCACCAAAAAACATACCCCACATACAAAGACAAAGGAGAAACCACAATGAGACAGTAGAGGGGCACAATCGCAGTAAAATCAAATCCCATAACTGCTGGGTGTGTGACTTACAGACTGGAGAACAATTATACCACAGGAGTCCACCCACTGAAGTGGAGGTTCTGAGCCCCACGTCAGGCTTCCCAACCTGGAGGTCTGGCAACAGGAGGAGGAATTACTAGAGAATCATACTTTGAAGGCTAGTGGGATTTGATTGCAGGACTTCAACAGGACTGGGAAAAACAGAGACTGCACTCTTCAAAGGCACACACAAAGTAGGGTGCACATAGGACCCAGGGGAAAGAGCAGTGACCCCAGGGGAGACTGAAGCAGACCTACCTGCTAGTGTTGAAGGGTCTCGTGCAGAGGAGGGGGTGGCTGCTCACTGTGGGGACAAGGACACTGTCAGCAGAAGTTCTGGGAAGTACTCCTTGGTGTGAGCCCTCCCAGAGTCTTCCATTAGCCCCACAAAAGAGCCCAGGTAGTCTCCAGTATTGTGTTGCCTCCGGCCAAACAAGGAACAAGGAGGGAACCCAGCCCCACCCATCAGCAGACAAGTGGATTAAAGTTTTACTGAGCTCTGCCCACCACTAGTCCCATCAGGAAACTTGCACAAGCCTCTTAGATAGCCTTATCCACCAGAGGGCAAACAGCAGAAGCAAGAAGAACTAGAGTCCTGCAGCCTGTGAAACAAAAACCACATTCACAGAAAGATAGACAAGATGAAAAGGCAGAGGGCTAGGGACCAGATGAAGGAACAAGACAAAACCCCAGAAAAACAACTGAATGAAGTGGAGATAGGCAACCTTCTAGGAAAAGATTTCAGAATAATGAGAGTAAAGATGATCCAGGACCTTGGAAAAAGAATGGAGGCAAAGATCAAGAAGATGCAAGAAATGTTTAATAAAGACCTAGAATAATTAAGAACAAACAAACAGAGATGAACAATACAATAACTGAAATGAAAACTACACTAGAAGGAATCAATAGCAGAATAACTGAGGCAGAAGAACGGATAAGTGACCAGGAAGACACAATGGTGTAATTCACTGCTGCAGAAAAAAATAAAGAAAAAAGAATGAAAAGAAAGGAGGACAGCCTACTAGACCTCTGGGACAACATTAAATGCAACAACATTCGCATTATAGGGGTCACAGAAGGAGGAGAGAGAGAGAGAGGACCCAAGAAAATATTTGAATAGATTATAGTGGAAAACTTCCCTAACATAGGAAAGGAAGTAGCCACCCAAGTCGAGGAAGTATGGAGAGTCCCATACAGGATAAAGCCAAGGAGAAACACACCAAGACACATAGTAATCAAATTGGCAAAAATTAAAGACAATGAAAAATTATTGAAAGCAGCAAGGGAAAAATGACAAATAACATACAAGGGAACTCCCATAAGGTTAACAGCTGATTTCTCAGTAGAAACTATACAAGCCAGAAGGGAGTGGCATGATATACTTAAAGTGATGAAAGGGAAAAATCTACAACCAAGATTACTCTACCTGCCAAGGATCTCATTCAGATTCGATGGAGAAATCAAAAGCTTTACAGGGAAGCAAAAGCTAAGAGAATTCAACACCACAAAACCAGCTCTAAAGGAACTCTAAGTGGTAAACACAAGAAAAGAAAAGGACCTACAAAAACAAACCCAAAACAAGTAAATTGGTCATAGGAACATACATATCGATAATTACCTTAAATGTGAATGGATTAAATTCTCCAACCAAAAGACACAGGCTTGCTGAATGGATACAAAAACAAGGCCCATGTATATGCTGCCTACAAGAGACCCACTTAAGGCCTAGGGACACATACAGACTGAAAGTGAGGGGATGGAAAAAGATATTCCATGCAAATGGAAATCAAAAGAAAGCTGGAGCAGCAATACTCATATCAGATAAAATAGACTTTAAAGCAAAGAATGTTACAAGAGACAAGGAAGGAGACTACATAATCATCAAGGGATCAATCCAAGAAGAAGTTATAACATTATAAATATATATGCACCCAACATAGAAGCACCTCAATACATAAGGCAAATGCTAACAGCTATAAAACAGGAAATAGTAACACAATAATAGTGGGAGACTTTAACACCTCCTTTACACCAATGGACAGATCATCCAAAATAAAAATAAATAAGGAAAAACAAGCTTTAAATGACACAATAGACCAGATAGATTTGATATTTATAGGACATTCCATCCAAAAACAGCAGATTACACTTTCTTCTCAAGTGCTTACGGAACATTCTCCATGATAGATCACATCTTGGGTCGAAAATCAAGCCTCAGTAAATTTAAGAAAATTGAAATCGTATCAAGCATCTTTTCAGACAACAACACTATGAGATTAGAAATGAATTACAGGAAAAAACATGTAATAAAAACACATGGAGGCTAAACAATAGGTTACTAAATAACCAAGAGATCACTGAAGAAATCAAAGAGGAAATCAAAAAATACCTAGAGACAAATGACAATGAAAACACGATGATCCAAAACCTATGGAATGCCGCAAAAGCAGTTCTAAGAGGGCAGTTTATAGCTATACAAGCCTACCTCAAGAAACAAGAAAAATCTCAAATAAACAATCTAACCTTACACCAAAGGAACTAGAGAAAGAAGAACAAACAAAACCCAAAGGTAGCAGAAGGAAAGAAATCATAAAGATCAGAGCAGAAATAAATGAAACAGAAAGAAAGAAAGCAACAGCAAAGATCAATAAAACTAAAAGATGGTTTTTTGAGAAGATAAACAAAATTGATAAACCATTAGCAAGACTCATCAAGAAAAAGAGGGAGAGGACTCAAATCAATAAAATTAGAAACGAAAAAGGAGAATTTAAAATGGACACCACAGAAATACAAAGCATGCTAAGAGACTACTACAAGCAACTCTATGCCAATAAAATGGACAACCTGGAAGAAATGGGCAAATTCTTAGAAAGGTATAACCTTCCAAGACTGAACCAGGAAAAAATAGAAAATATGAACAGACTCATCAAAAGTAATGAAATTTAAACTGTGATTAAAAATCTTCCAGGAAACAAAAGTCCAGGACCAGATGGCTTCACAGGTGAATTCGATCAAACATTTAGAGAAGAGCTAACACCCATTCTTCTCAAACTTTTTCAAAAAATTGTGGAGGAAGGGACACTCCCAAATTCATTCTATGAGGCTACCATCACCCTGATACCAAAACCAGACAAAGATACTACAAAAAAAGAAAATTACAGACGAATATCACTGATGAATATAGATGCAAAAATCCTCAACAAAATAGTAGCAAACAGAATTCAACAACACATTAAAGGGATCATACAGCATAATCAAGTGGGACTTATCCCAGGGATGAAAGGAATCTTCAATATACATACACAAATCAATAAATGTGATACACCATATTAACAAACTGAAGAATAAAAACCACATGATAATCTCAATAGATGCAGAAAAAGTTTTTGACAAAATTCAACACCGATTTATGATAAAAACTCTCCAGAAAGTGGGCATAGAGGGAACCTACCTCAAGAAAATAAAGGCCATATATGACAAACCCACAGCAAACATCATTCTCAATGGTGAAAAACTGAAAGCATTTCCTCTAATATCAGGAAGAAGACAAGGATGTCCATTCTTACCACTATTATTCAACATAGTTTTGGAAGTCCTAGCCTAGGCAATCAGAGAAGAAAAAGAAATAAAAGGAATACAAATTGGAAAAGAAGAAGTAAAACTGTCACTGTTTGCAGATGACATGATACTATACATAGAGAATCCTAAAGATGCCACCAGAAAACTACGAGAGCTAATCAATGAATTTGGTAAAGTTGCAGGATACAAAATTAATGCACAGAAATCTCTTGCATTCCTATACGCTAATGATGAAAAAGCTGAAAGTGAAGTTAAAGAAACACTCCCATTTACCATTGCAACATAAAGAATAAAATACCTAGGATTAAACCTACGTAGGGAGACAAAAGCCCTGTATGCAGAAAATTATAAGACACTGAGGAAAGAAATTAAAGATGATACAGATGTAGATATATACCATGTTCTTGGATTGGAAGAATTAATATTGTGAAAATGACTATATTACCCAAAGCAATCTACAGATTCAGTGCAATTCCTATCAAATTACCAATGGCATTTTTTATGGAACTAGAACAAATAATCTTAAAATTTGTATAGACACACAAAAAGACCTCGAATAGCCAAAGCAGTCATGAGGGAAAAAAACAGAGCTGGAGGAATCAGACGCCCTGACTTCAGACTATACTACAAAGCTACAGTAATCAAGACAATACGGTACTGGCACAAAAACAGAAACATAGAACAATGGAACAAGATATAAAGCCCACAGATAAACCCGTGCACCTATGGTCGACTAATCTATGACAAATGAGACAAGGATATACAATGGAGAAAAGACAGTCTCTTCAATAAGTGGTGCTGGGAAAACTGGACAGCCACATGTAAAAGAATGAAATTAGAACACTCCTTAACACCACACACAAAAATAAACTCAAAATGAATTAGAGACCTAAATGTAAGATCAGACACTATAAAACTGTTAGAGGCAAACATAGGAAGAACACTCTTTGACATAAATCACAGCAAGATCTTTTTTATCCACCTCCTAGAGTAACAGAAATAAAAACAAAAATAAACAAATGGAACCTAATGAAACTTCAAAGCTTTTGCACAGCAAAGGAAACCATAAACAAGATGAAAAGACAGCCCTCAGGATGGGAGAAAATATTTGCAAACGAATCAATGGACAAAGGATTAATCTCCAAAATATATAAACAGCTCATGCAGCTCAATATTAAAAAAAAAAAAAAAAAGCCCAATTGAAAAATGGGCAGAAGACCTAAATAGACATTTCTCCAATGATATACAGATGGCCAAGAAGCACATGAAAAGCTACTCAACACCACTGATTATTAGAGAAATGTAAATCAAAACTACAATGAGGTATCACCTCACACCTGTTAGAATAGGCATCATCAGAAAATCTACAAACAACAAATGCTGGAGAGGGTGTGGAGAAAAGGGAGCCCTCTTGCACTGTTGGTGAGAATGTAAATTGATACAGCCACTATGGAGAACAGTATGGAGGTTCCTGGAAAAACTAAAAATAGAATTACCATATGATCCAGCAATCCCACTACTGGGCATATACCCAGAGAAAACCATAATTCAAATAGACACATGCATCCCAATGTTCATTGCAGCACTATTTACAATAGCCAGGTCATGGAAGCAAACAAAATGCCCATCGACAGATGAATGGATAAAGAAGATGTGGTACATATATACAATGGAATATTACTCAGCCATAAAAAGAAACGAATTTGGGTCATTTGTGGCGACGTGGATGGATCTAGAGACTGTTATACAGAGGGAAGTAAGTCAGAAAGAGAAAAACAAATATCGTGTATTAACGCATATATGTGTAACCTTGAAAAATGGTACAGATGAACCGGTTTGCAGGGCAGAAATTGAGACACAGATGTAGAGAACAAATGTATGGACACCAAGGGAGTAAAGAGACGGGGTGTGGGGGTGGGGGTGTGATGAATTGGGCGATTGGGATTGACATGTATACACTGATATGTATAAAATTGATGACTAATAAGGACCTGCTCTATAAACAAATAAATAAAATAAAATTCAATAAAAAATAAAATCTATTTTGCTTGGTATGAGTATTGCTACCCCTGCTTTCTTTTTGTTTCTGTTTGCATGAAATATTTTTTCCATCTCCTCATTTTCAGTCTGTGTGTGTCTCTCACCCTGAAATGAGTCTCTTGTAGGCAGCATGGTGGGTCTTTTTTTTATCCAATCAGCCACTCTATGTGTTTCAATTGGAGCATTTAGTACAGTGACATTTAAAGTAATTATTGATAAGTATTGTTTATTGCCATTTCACTACTTGTTTTCCAATTTTTTTGGTTGTTCTTCTCTGTTCATTTCTTCTTTTTTTGTTTCTCCCATTGTGGTTTGATGATTTTCTCTTGTAGTATACTTGTGTTCCTTTCTTTTTTAGTTTTTGTGTATATTGTAGGTTTCTGGTTTGTGCTCACCATGGGATTCATGTTGATCCATAACTATACCTACTCTCTTTAAATTGATTGTCATTTAAGGTCAAACACATTCTAAAAGATCTACATTTTTTACTCCCCTCCCCCACATTTTGTTTTTGATGTCATATTTTACACCTTCATTTTTATTCCTTTACTATTTATTGTAGGTATAGCTGCTTTTATACTTTTTATCTTTTAATCTATATATTGGCTTATTTAAGTGATCTTCAACCCTTACTATATATTTGCTGTTCCTCTTGAGATTTTTTCCTGTCCTATAGATTCTTCTTTTCCATTTAGAGAAGATGCTTCAACATTTCTTTTAGGGTAGATTTAGTATTGCTGAATTCTTTTAGTTTTTGCTTGTCTGAGAAATTCTTTATCTCTGTCTATTCTAAATGATAATCTTGCTGGGTAAAGCATCCTAGGTTGCAGGTTTTTCCCTTTCAGATCTTGAATATATATAATGCCACTCCTTTCTGGCCTGTGAGTTTCTGCAGAGAAATCAGCTGATAGCCTTATGAGGATTCCCTTGTATATGACTCTTTGTTTTTCTTCTCTTGCTACCTTTAGTTTTCTCTTTATTTTTAACTTTTGCCATTTTAATTAAATCTTGGTATGGGTCCTTTTGGATTCATCTTGTTTGGGTCCTTATGTTCTTCTTGTACATGGATATCTGTTTGCTTCTTTAGGTTTGGGAATTTTTCAGCAATAACTTCTTCAAGTACATTTTTTATCCCCTTCTCTCTCTCTTCTCCTTCAGGACCCTCAATATTGTGAATGTCATCATGTTTTATGTTATCCCATAGATCCTATATATAGATTTATTTTTTTATTTGTCTTCTGTCTGCTGTTCTGATTGTATGATTTCCATTATTCTATCTTCCAGATCACTTACACATTCTTCTGTGTCATTTAGTCTGCTATTCATTGCTTCTACAATGCTTTTCATCTCAGATATTGAATACCTATATTTGACTGGGTCTTCTCTATGTTTTCTAGTTCCTTGTTAAAATGACCTGTACTTACATCAATTCTTTTCATTGAGTTAGCATTTTTATTCCTAACATTCTGAATTCATTGTCTGATAGACTGATTATCTCTGTTTCATTATTTTTTCCAGGGGTTTTCTCTTGCTCTTTCAATTGAGAGTATTTCCTTTGACTTTTCATTTTACTTAACTTTCTTTGTCTTTATGAGTTTAGGTGAAACAGTTACCTATTGTGGTCTTGAAGGGGTGTTCTTATGTGGAAGAGTCCCTATGTAGACTGCATGTACCCAATGCCTTTGGTGGGATGGCTGGATTTGATGGGGATTCCAGTCATATTCTTTCTCAGGGTGTTCTTGCTGCCCTATCACCTTGGTAGGGGGTGTTGCTGGTGATAGAGGAGCTAGAGCCTGCACAGGGTGTGAGGTGGGACTTCCTCTCTGCACAGTGGCCCTCACCACCCTATCAGGGTCATGGTCTGCTCACAAGTTGCTGGAGTGGAAGCCCTAAGGGTTGGGTTCAAGCTGGCTCTATTCCCTTTAAGTGTGTGCTTTTCCTTCTTCCCACACTGAGGCATTTGCCCCAAAGGAAGGGAATGCTGAGGGAAGTGGGGCCCACGCACTTACAGAGGTCTAATGCGCTGCCTATGTAGGCATCGTGGCTCTGCTCAGATACAGCCCAAGTTTGCGTCTTTCCCCGGTCATGGTCACCCCAGATCTAGAGTTAGGCTGTCATGTGGAGTAGGCAGGGCTGGAGTGTTTGCTCTGCTGCGACTGGTGGGCACGGTATGGTGGTTGTGGAAATTCAAGCAGCTGCACTACCATCAGAAGTCTGGGCTGCTTCTGAGGCACTGTTAGAGTGAGCACTAACTGTGGCCACTGCCACCCAACCTAGACCACACCCCAATCTCCCAGGTCATCTCTGCATTACTAGGTTGATTCTCTTCCCAAGTCCTGGCCACCCTAGATCCAGTGCCAAGCTATAGCATGGAGTCCAAAAGAAAATAATAGGTTAAAGATAAATTAGCAAGCAATAAAATCTGTAAACTTTCAGTAAACCTACACAACTATAGGTTGTTAATATAATAATAGTAATGTTATTAATAATATTAATGGGGAGGGGTAAAAACAATGCCGAGCAATTATTTGGGATATTAAAGGGAAAGGTGATTAATGATAAGGTACCTGTATTAGATAGAAGAAGGATAGATAAATTGATTAATGTTTTACTTAACCCTTGATGTTAAAAAAATTTAATGCTAACCTCAGAAAGAATAGAAATAGAATGTTTAATATCCAGATAAGTAAAGAGAAAGCAGGGAATGATGAAAATGTAATCCATCCAGTAAACAGCAGAAAAACAGGAGGGGGGTAAAAAAAGCATAGTAAATAGAGAACACAGAATAAAATACTAGAAATAAATTCTAATACAAAAATATGGAAGATGATTGTAAATGTACAAGAAGATAATTTAAATGTAAATGAAGTCATCTTTCTGGTTAAAAGACAAAACAAGTATCCTATGATGTCTCCTTAATATCTCTCCAAGCACTTTTGCAACAATACACATGCAAGCCTCTGCCTGGCTCCAAATCTTACAGGATTCTTTTGATTGTAAATTATAGAAATCCAACTCAAACTTACTGAAGCAGAAGAAGAAGTGGGATCATTTATTTTCTCACATAATCCAGCACAAGAGAATGAGAAGGACCTGGAACTTGAGGCTCAAACCACCCAGAGAAAATGTTCTTTATTCCCAGGATGCCATGGCTGACTCCTTGCAGAGTTCAGGCTTCTTTCTCAGGGTTCGGATAACTACTTGCATATAACTATATAATAGCAGTTACTCCATTGGTCCCATTGTACATTTACACGTCTGTGCTCCTGTCCCAGTTACCCAGTCCTCTGGGAACACACACTGTGTTCTCTTCATCTTCGTATTCTTATCCCCCGTGTTCCTGACACAGAGTAGTCAGCTAATAAAGGCTAAACGAAAACAAAAAAAATGAATGTCTCAGATGGTTCTTATTTCTCTACATGTTCTCTCTCCCCTGTCAGAATGTCAGCTTCTTGAGTTGGTCTCATTCCACCCATTTCTACATTCAATTCTAGTGCTTTACATACACAAGGCAGCCAAAATACATTGGATGATTCAGAGAAGGAATAAAAAGGACTTCCTTCCTTCTTTTTAAAGATAAGTGGCCTGTATATATTAAATGCTATAATGTGTATGTTCAGCTTTAAATTTTCAAATGTACTTCTGAAGTTATAACAAGCGTGCTTTGTACCAAACACTGTAGTCAGGAAGTGCTGACTCAGCCGAAGCCGGACTGGATGGACCCATGTCCTCCTTCTACACCCTAGATCCAAGGCTGTCTATACAAATAGAAGCTCACCCTCCACAGAGGCTTTTTCCACCACAGTTCAGTGCTTCCTCCGTGTTCTCTACAAAGATGCTTTCAAGCTGCATCAGTAATGTTGAATATCACCATGTCAGTCAACAAAAAGTATTACCCATTTACTCTAATACGACTCAAAAGAGGGTATTGATTGAACTTGACAACATTTAAGTAGAACCTTAATTTGTAGAATTAGCAGAAGAAAAGAATAAAGAGCCATCAATTAGTAGAAATGTAGGTATTCATATGAAAGATTAACAGAGGCACAGGTTGGATAGGGCATAAAATGAGTGTGGGCAGGGTGAAACTTGTCTGGTTCAGCTCACCCTCCTAGCTGCTCCACCTTCCTAATAGACTTTAAGAACACTTAATTAAAACCAGTAAAGAAATTATAACAAGGAAAAAATGGAGTGCACCAGATATAATTAGTATTGTAAGTGCCTTAGAAAGCTTGCCTAGAATAGTCTTTTCCAAGCTTGTCAAGTTTCAGAGCTCACAAATCTTGTCCCACGGCTCAGCTCAGTTACTGGTTGCCCATCCCCCCTACTGTTCTTAGCCTCCTGAGAATGCATGTATTTCCATATGCTTATTATGTGTCTCATAGAATGCATTGCCCCTATATGAAAAATGTATGAGACACATCGTACTGTGCAAAACAATGTCTCCAAATTGGCCAATTATATTTTGTGCAAGTTCAGAATTGTTCATGATGTCTCTAATCCACGGTGTGCTCCTGGCTGTGAGAACTGTGTTCTGCATAGTTAAAACAGAGGACTCGATAGCTTAATTGTGCCTAATGAATGAAAAGTTATTTAAAAATAGCATGGAGAGTGATGCCATTGTTTTTTAAAGGTCTGCTTTAGTATTTTCAAATTACATAACCCTTTTGAGAAAGGGGGAAGTATGTAATTTTTAAACTGTTTAAAGTGGTAGTCCTTTTTTTTCCTCCCCTGTCTTTCCAAAATAGGAAGTAAACCTCCCATCCAATATTTCCATTCCTTCTTATCTGCTGCTTTCTTTATCCCCAGGTGGCTGTTGCTCTCTTCTGACCCATCCTGCTGTCTGGTTTCCATATGTAAATCTCAGCCTTCACTTATCCCATGGACCTGCTTCCTGTGTGTGTCTTTTTTTCTGTCTTCTTCTATTACTTAAATACACATGCCCTATTAGCTCTTTTCTTTCTGATGCTTGTATCAAATTGCCTTTGTTAGATTTCATCCTTTTATTTATTTCTTATCATAATTCTTCTAGTTTTCCAAACTGCTCTGTAAAGTCATCTCACATTTCAAATGCTATCACTGAATTACAGACCTATATGTTGACTACTTAAATGATTTGTAAAACCCTCTGGTAACAAAAGAGAATTGTAATGATCTTTTCCTGAAGATATTCTCCTAGCAGCAATGCTATTCATTTATTAGGCGATGTCCTTTCTCTGTTCATACTGAAGCCTCACCAAGAGAAATTTGTATGAACTACAGCAATAAATACCTCTGTTAAAGAACTTTTATAGTTATTCTCTTGCAAAAATGGTTACCAGGACAAATTAAAACTCTCCTGCCTGAGGAGTTCTTAAAAATAGAAAACCGGGGGCTTCCCCGGTGGCGCAGTGATTGAGAATCTGCCTGCTAATGTAGGGGACACGGCTTCGAGCCCTGGTCTGGGAGGATCCCACATGCCGCAGAGCAGCTGGGCCCGTGAGCCACTACTACTGAGCCTGCGCGTCTGGAGCCTGTACTCTGCAACGAGAGAGGCCGCGATAGTGAGAGGCCCACGCACCGCGATGAAGAGTGGCCCCCACTTGCCAACTAAAGAAACAAAGAAACAAAGACCCAACACAGCAAAAATAAATAAATTAATTAATAAACTCCTACCCCCAATATCTTCTTTAAAAAAAAAACAACCTTCTCTAACTCCGTTCACAGGGATGACTTCCTTCTCTCCACTCCAGGCTATTTATAACCTGAGCCACGCAACTCAACAGCTAATTACAGTGCCTTATATCATTATCTGATTATTTCCTGGATGTACAGCTTTCCTCTGTGGTTAAATTATGAGCTCTTTGGCATAACAGTTTTTTCTCCATTTATATCACGTTGTAGATAGTTATCTATAAATAACTTAATCAAATATGTTCATGATGGATGATTGGGTTTTCTTTTCCTTGGCTTTTGGGTTTTTTATTGAAATATAGTTGATTTACAATGTTGTGTTAGTTTCAGGTGTACAGCAAAGTGATTCAGTTATACATACATATATGTCGTTTTTTCAGATTCTTTTCCCTTATAAGTTATGACAAAATATTGAGTTCCCTGTGCTATACAGTAGGTCCTTGTTGGTTATCTATTTTATACATAGTAGTGTGTATATGTTAATCTGAACCTCCTAATTTTTCCCTCCCCTCCCTTTCCCCTTTGGTAACCATAAATTTGTTTTCTATGTCTGTGGGTCTATTTCTGTTCTGTAAATAAGTTCATTTGTGTCTTTTTTTTTTTTTTCAGACTCCACATGTGAGTGATATCACATGATATTTGTCTTCCTCTGTCTGGCTTACTTCACTTAGTATGACAGTATCTAGGTCCACTCATGTTGCTGTAAACGGTGTTATTTCATTCGTTTTTATGGCTAATATTCTATTGTATATATGTAACACATCTTCTTTACATGACGGATGATTGTTTAACAAATACTGTCCTAATTAAAGGAAAGCCATGGAATAGACACAAAAATCTCCCAGGGTTCTTCCCAGTTTTAGATTTCCTGCTTTCTGGCTCTTTCATGATTTCCCCCCAAAATCACATGCTGCTATACTTTGCTGGTTTCCTCTCTTCCATAGGCTTCATTCAGTTCCCTTCTCATGGGGTTTTGTGATAAATCTTCACTAGAAATAGGAGTCAAGTTCAGATGTCACTCAGTCTTCCTGTAAGAACCATTTTTCATGAAAATGGTTATATTCACATTGAAATGTGTGGAATAAAAAGTCCAGTCAATTCTGTGGGTCAATGTTTTTTTTTAGTGGTTTGAGAGACGACAATTTTTTTTTAATGTTTTTTATTTATTATTGGCTGTATTGGGTCTTCATTGCTGTGTGCACGGGCTTTCTCTAGTTGCAGTGAGCAGGGGCTGCTCTTCATTGTGGTGTATGGGCCTCTCATTACGGTGGCTTCTCTTGTTGGGGAGCATGGGCTCTGGGCACACAGGCTTCAGTAGTTGTGGCATGCAGGCTCAGTAGTTGTGGCTCTCAGGCTCTAGAGCGCAGGCTTAGTTGTTGTGGCACATGGGCCTAGTTGCTCCACAGCTTGTAGGATCTTCCCGGACCACGGATCAAACTTGTGGTTCAATGTTTTAAGGCAGTGTTTTTCCAAAATATTTTCAGCAAGAAGTCAATGAATGTTACACGCAAAATTTACTGTAGCAAAATAAAGTTTGGAAAAGCTGATTGAAACAATGTTCAAGGAGCTTCTTTACTATAGGATTGACTAGAATCTTTTAAGTGAAAATTATACAGAGAAACTCAAAGGGACAACACAGTATGTAGAGTTTACTTAGCAACAGAAAACTATTCTCAGCTGAGTGGTTCCCAGAACACATTTTGAGAAATATTACAAGACTGAATGAATGAATAAAATAATGTTTGAATGAATTAGTTCATTGGCATTCATCCTTTTCTACTAGGATGTATGTGTCTGGGCAGCACATGCTGCAACCAAACTTTCACTGCCACCTAGAACTCATCAGGCCCCTTAAACTGATTTTATTTTTTAGAATTCCTCTTTTGTAGCTGCTTACCTGTCATACCTGTTGGGCATAAAAATACACAACAAACACTGGGGAAAAAATCAATATTTTGTAAGCACTTTAATGGTATGGAGCCCATTTTATATTTCTCTCTTAACTGTAGTCTCAAGATAGACCTTGGTAATCAGTTTAGTACCTAGAAAAATAACCAGGATTGTGAGGGGAAAGGGGCCATGTCATATGATGAAAACTTAAAGGGTAATGGGGGTTGCATAGCTATCTTCAAGACCTGAAATGGATAAGGCTTCTTCTATTTCACTCCAAAAAATACTGAACTACAATGGATGAATGTAGCAGAGAGATAATTAAATTTAGTATAAAGAAGAATCTGTAGCCCCATGGCAGTCCAAAAATTGAGTAAATGTGGTACGTTTTCAATGATTACCTTTTGACAATGCTATTGAGTAGATTCCTATTTTTGGAAAACACTGATATTCTGCATCTAAAAAGAAATAAAAAATTTTTCATGTCAATAATGACTACATTACCATTCATGTAGGATCTGCCTTACCAAAAAACAAAAAAACAACCAAGAAAATTTACTTAAAGAAATGCTATACTTTACTCTACAGTAGTTCCCTATTGGTTATCTGTCTTATATATAGCAGTGGGTATATATTAATCCCAACCTCCTAATTTATCCTTCCATCCTTTCCCATTTGGTACCATAACTTTGTTTTCTGTGTCTGTGGGTCTATTTCCATTTTGTAAATAAGTTTATTTATATCTTTTTTTTAAGATTCCACCTATAAGTAATATGAGATGATAGCTGTCTTTCTTTGTTTGGCTTACTTCACTTAGTTTGATAATCTCTAGGTCCACCCATGTTGCTGCAAATGGCGTTATTTCATTCGTTTTTATGGCTGAATAATATTCCATTGTATAGATAGATAGATAGATAGATAGATAGATAGATAGATATTGATTGCATCTTCTTTATCCATTCATCTGTTGATGGATATTTAGGTTGCTTCCATGTCTTGGCTATTGTAAGCAGTGCTGCTATGAGCACTGGGGTGCATGTATCTTTTGGAATTAGAGTTTTCTCTGGGTATATGCCCAGGAGTGGAATTGCAGGATCATATGGTAACTCTATTTTCAGTTTTTTAAGGAACCTCCATACTGTTCTCCATAGTGACTGTACCAATTTACATTCTCACCAGCAGTGTAGGGGGGTTCATTTTTCTCCACACCCTCTCCAGCATTTATTATTTGGAGATTTTTTGATGATGGCCATTCTGACCAGAGCAAGGCAATACCTCATTTTAGTTTTGATTCTCATTTCTCTAATAATTAGTGATGTTGAGCGTTTTTTCATGTATAGCACAGGGAACTATACTCAATATTTTGTAATAACCTACAAGGGAAAATAATCTGAAAAAAATAGAGAGAGAGATATGTATGTATAACTGAATCACTGTGCTGTACACCTGAAACTAACACAACATTGTAAATCAACTATATTTCAATTTTTAAAAACTGAAGAAAATGCTATACTTTATAATTTATATACAGCAAAGAAACTTTCATATAGTATAGGCTCAATAAGTGGGGCTGTTCTTGGATTGCTAGCTTTTTGTATTAATTATCCCACTACAGCTCTTAAAAACACTACTCTCACCTGTTTAAATTGCTTTTATCTGGCAGACTTTAAGGTTCATTCCAGCTTTAAAATTCTACTGGTTCTCTATCTCCTGACTATATTTCCAGGGAAAGAATTTCCCCTGAGAAGTCTCTGGCAAAGTTAATATGCAAGAAATGAATCTTGATTCTGTACTGTTCCCTTGCCTCCTCTGTAGAAATGTCCTTCCTGCCTTACATGTCTATTCTCCATCCTCCTCTTTCCTCACAGCTCCTTACTTTAACATTCTTCCTCACCCAGTGTCAGTTTGGAGTGAAAGCTCTACCACAGGATCAGAAATTAAAATGAAAAACTATCAACAAAGAGTGAAAGAGACTAAAAAGCCTCCATATTGGCATGTGACTCACCTTGGCCTCAAGTCAAACACTGACTGGTGGTAATGAAAGCAATCTGTCATCAGTGCAAGGATCTAGTAACTTAAAGAATCAGTGTCATTACTTCAGTTACACTACAATCATACACATCTCAAAAACAAAAAGATAAACCAAACAGGAGGAAATCATTTCATTTTTAACTTCTATTGAACTCATTACATTCCAGACCCTGTTCTAAGCATTTTACATGTATTAACTCAGAAGTATTTTAAAACCAAGCTGATTTCAAACTGAAATTACTTTATAATTATTGATGTATAATTTATCACTTTAATTGATGTCTTATTTATCACAAGCTTATCCATACATTTTGCACAGAACACAGAATTTATCCATAAATTTTGCAACTAAATTAAAATAAATCATTATTAAAGATCAAAACTGGGTTCATTCTATATACACTTAACAAGAAATAGGGTGTGCCTCATTACCATTTTCCATTTCATATATATTAAAAATGTCCTGAAATATCCTAAAGCAGTGTCAAATTAATAAATGTATTGGATTTCTAGTGTTATCAGCAGATACTATAAATCAAAGGCAATGTGTTAAAGGGAATTATAAAAGAAATATTTCTAAAAGAGATTGATGTTTTAAAATAAGATGCCTGGAGCGTAAATCAGGCTTCTTTTTTCAATCTAGATATTTTGATCCTTATGTAAGTTGTGATATGTTTTTACACTTCGTATACTCAAATAATACACAGATATATTGCTCAAACATCAACTGTCAGAACTACAATTATTATAGATCATTTTTGGAAAAGGTTGAAAATTTTACAAAGTCTGTATCTTCATAAAAGTAAATGTCTAACAGTAATCCCACCCTAGAATGATTTAATATCCAGTTGCAAGATAGCATACTTCTTTTGCTATCTCATTATTTAAGGACATCTTTCTTGAAATACTTTCTAAAATTAACACTTTAAGATGAATTTATTATCTTCCACTTCTGACCAAAATGAAGTAAAAAGAACCAGACATACTCTCCTGCCTAAAACAATCAAAAAGAAAAAAAATTCTGAAACAGCAGTAGTCAGGACACTGGACATTGGGGCAGAGATGGAAAACAAAGTGCTCACAAAGGTGAGCACTCTGATTGTCCCAACTTACTTCTTTGAGCAAGTTTCTAGGAAGTGGTAGAGAAAAATGGGAAACACTAGGCAGAGGCTGGTGGACTATCTGAGTTGAGGAGACAAAGTGAATAGTCTATGGAAACCAAGGTGGATAGAGTCCTGGAGAGGAAAGAGTTGCACACAAAGGAACTCCAGAGATCTCCAGAGGTCACCTTGAGTCAGTAGCATACTAATCAGGGCAAATGTGTGAAAAAACTACTTGAGGCCAGGGAAAGAACTACCCAAAGTATTAGATGAAACATTACCCAGCATCACACAGAGCAAGAAATACTGCCTGTTCCCACTAGCCGGTGTGAAAAACCTTATTTTTGCAGAGCATTGAGTATTTGGAAAGGATTTGCATCAGTAGTGTGGAATAACTAGCCTTAGATTAAAAAGTGCTCCAGTCCCACCTAACAAATCTCAAAAATAAAACCCAAAAGGACTAACTGATTAATTACACCCCAGATCAAAGCTCAAGATGATAGGACTACAAAAGTATCTAGTACTCAAAAAGGTAAAATTTATAATGTTTGGCATCCAATCAGAGATTCCCAGGCATGCAAAGCAGCAGGAAAAAATGACCCATAATAATGGAAAATATGACTCATAATGAGGAAAAAAATAATCAATCAAAAAACTAACTGAGAACTGATACAGATGTTAGAATGAGTACATGAAAACATTATAAAAGTTATGTTCAAAAAATTAAGTCAAAATATAGAAAAGATTTTTAAAAGACCCCAAAAGGAATACAAGAATATCCAGCATCCTACAATCTAAATTTCACAATATCTGGCAACCAATTGAAAATTACCAGGCATGGAAAGAAGCAGGAAAATGTAACCCATAATGAAGATAAAAATGAACTAATTGATATCAACAATAACTCACACACACATAGAGTTAGCACACAAGAACAATAACAACTAATATAACTCTATTCCATACATTCAAAACTTAAGTCAAGACAGAGAAGATCCAAAAATACACAATTTTAAAAAAAAATACACAATTTAAATTTCTAAAGATGAAAACAACTATGTCTGTTATGAATAATACACTGAATGAGATCAATAGCAGGCTAGACACTACAGAAGAAAAGATTAGTGAACATGAACATATAGTAATAGAAATTATTTTCTTGAACAAAGTTCAAGAATATTTATAGGAATACAAAAGTATCCACAGAGAAAACTACACCAAGGCACATCATAATCAAATTGCTCAGAACCAGTGATAAATAGAATACCTTAAAGATGGCCAGAGAAAAAAGGACATATACACAGAGGGACCTAGATAAGGAGTCTGGAAGATTTCTCATTGCAAACAATGCAAATGAGAAGACAGTTGAGAAACACCTTGAAAGAACTAAGAGCAAATAGCTGTCAACCTAGCATTGTATATGTCATGAAAATATCTTTCAAAAATGAGGGTTAAATAAAGACTCTCTCGAAGATACAAAAGCTTGAAGAATGGGTCTGATGACTAATAGACCCCTACCATAAGAACTGTTAAAGAAAGTCCTTCAGGCAGAATGAAAATCATATCCTATGTAGGTCAGGACACCTAGAGAGGCAAATGAATAAGATATTTGTATTAACTCCAAACTGAAAACAATCCAAATGCCCATTAACAGGTGAATAGTTATTTACACAGTAATATAACTAATAACTGCACAGTACAGCTTTTCTATGTAACGATATATTTGTCAATTCTGAAGAGTACTATACGGTTGGTTTTGATTTCTTCCTTTACTGAAGAAATTATGAATGTATGCACTTTCACATCTTTAGGTTTTTTTTAATTTTTAAATATTGATTTCTGTTATAATTGCTATCTTTATTTTACATTTTGTGCATTTGTCTAATACATCCACTTATTTTTAAAACTATTTTTATTATAAAAGAAAGACTTTACATGGTAAATTAAAAAGTCAGAGTACAGAATGATATCAGGTTAAAAGAAAAAGTCTCTCTCCCCTTAGTACTCCCAGTCCCCCTTCCACAAGATAACCACTCAGTTGTTTCTAGCCTTAGTTCTTCTGGGGAGTTTCCATTATCACATTACATAAAATGCTTTTATCTCAACTCCTCAATTTATAAAACTACATCTATTTTTTCCCTTTTATGACAAATAATGTACTTCCATTAGGACCCACCTCCCACACTCACTCTAAATCTCTATTTGTTTTTTATATCACTGTTGACAGTTCTTTTATTCATCATTTGAGGTGGCCTTTATAACTCTGAATAATTAATATATAAGAACATATATAAACTCAATCTAGGCTAATATGCAGTGTTCTTTACAGTTACTTATAAGATCTGCTTTTAAAAATAGGTAAGATTTATTTGGAAATGCCTTTTTACTTTATGAGATACTATATATCAAGAGACAGTGCTTGGCATGAAAGGAATGCTAATTCCCATCCTTTTGCCTTTGGAAACTTCTAATGTACAAAAAAGCTTGAGCTCAGAGAGGAGTTAGGACTAGTAGGAAGTAGGGAAGGAAGGGTAAGTGGAGGATTGCTAACAGTGAAATCCCTGAGCAAGACTGGAAAGAAGGAATGACAGAGTGGGTGGGTTACAGTCCGGGGCCATTCCTCACTAAGAATCGTGACAAGCAGACCTGAGAGAAAGAGATATATTGTAGCACCTATCTTGGATATCTATCAAAATAGCATTCCACCACCATCAATAGACTCTATGGATTCAAAAACAACAAACCAATAACAATAATAGTAACTACAATAATGAAAATGATAGGGAGGGTGGGAGGGAGAGAGACGCAAGAGGGAAGAGACATGGGGACATATGTATATGTATAACTGATTCACTTTGTTATAAAGCAGAAACTAACACACCATTGTAAAGCAATTATACTCCAATAAAGATGTTAAAAAAAAAAAAAGAAAATGACATATTATCAATATTAAGCAGAAAGTACATTGTGTTGATTTTTTTTTAATTAAACTGACTGATAGACCACTTCAACCCTGGCATATTGTCCTTCTGTTCATTTTCACACATCTTCCTTTGTGTACCCACATCTTTCCTACAGCACAGCACCAATATCCAGAGATATGCATAATAATATTCAATGCATTTCAATAATATTGCTGACATACATCCCAATCTCTAACTTGGGTATAAGACAATAGCAGAAAATAAATAATTCGAGTAGATACCTTGAGGGCATGTAAAATTAAAAGTCCACGAAAACTACAACAGGCTGTAAATTAGAGACCCCATAAAGTTTCTTTAAGTCTCACAGCCATTTCCCATGAAATGTACCAGATAAACTCTAGTATCTCTCACTGCTCATCACCTATGCCACCTGCCCATTTCCTTCCTTTCTATCCTTGTTCACCCAGCTTCTGACTTTATTACACATGCTACTGACCTGCTGCTCATTCTCACTGCTGGGATTTGAAATCTGGGACTGTCTAAGTTCCTCTTGAGGGATAACCTCTACCTTTGGGTTTCCATGGGGAAACATATCTCTCAGTTTTACCAGGCATAGGGACCCCTACCTTTATACCATTCCAACTTCTACACTGAGTAGCACCTTCACTAGATGGACCCAAGCCCATTAAGAAGATACTTTTTTTTTTTTTTTTTGCGGTACGCGGGCCTCTCACTGTCGACCTCTTCCATTGTGGAGCACAGGCTCCGGATGCGCAAGCTCAGTGGCCATGGCTCACGGGCCCAGCCGCTCCACGGCATGTGGGATCTTCCCGGACCCGGGGCACGAACCCGTGTCCCCTGCATTGGCAGGCGGACTCTCAACAACTGCACCACCAGGGAAGCCCCCAAGAAGATCCATATTTTAAAAAATAACAGATAAGAAACTATTAAATACTTCTTTGACACACTGCTGCAGATTTCAAAGAGATCATGTTCTATACTAGGATAATAATAATACTTAATATTTGCATAGAGCTTTACAGTTTGTTCAATGCTTTCCCAATATGATCTAATTTGAGTCTCACAATAATCTTCAGTATTATTATACTCATCTTACAGATATATATGATGGACAAGAATCATACAGATAATAACTTCTTTCCATAATAATGGACAAATGTGTTGTGGACCACTCTTTCATGATGAAAAAAACAAGAAAAGCCAAACTATGTGTATATACATACATACATATATTATTTCTTTGAAGACATGAGAGGCTTCCAAAGCCATGTGACAAAGATTCCAAAAAGAAGGGATAACAACAACATTTGGTACTGCTTTTCCCCTTAAATGATTTTTGGGTTCTCAGGTGACTTCTGAGATATCAGGAAGCTGAGCAAAAAGTGGCAACTTAAGAGGCTAAAAAGCTGAGGAAACTTCTCACAGTTTTATGACTGACGGACAAAAGTTGGAGCTCAAAAGGAAAAGTCCATATTAAACTACCCAGACCTTCATTTCAGCCCACAAAAACCCTTCACCTTAGGAATAGAGAGAAACCAAAATTAAATCAGTGCTTGCAAAGATTGAATCCCAGACTTGAATTAACTCGGTCTCTGATTAGAATAAGGTGATTGACCCTCACTGCCTGACGTATGCAAAACTAAATTCTCTAGGGATGCAGAAATCACCATCCAAAGGCTCAATTATCTCCACAGTTGTTCATATCTGATCCTGCAGTCAATCAAACATTACTAGGCATATCGGAAAACAAGACTATGTAGCTAAAAACCAAGATAAATAAAACAGAAACAGACCCATAGAAGAAAAGATATGTTATTAGACATGTACTTTTAAATATCTCTTATTAATATGCTGAAGAAATTAGATGAAGAGATGAAGAATTTTGTCCAAAAAAATTCTAGAACTGAGAAATGCATTAGCTAAAATTAAAACTTTAATAAGTAAGTTAACAGAAATGGACACAAATAGATGAGTAGTGAAACAAAAGTTCAAAAGAAAGTATTCAGATTGGTGCACATAAGACAAAAGGATAGAAAATACAGGATGAGGGAATGTAAAAGACATATGGTATCCCAGGATAACGTTTGGAATCCCAGAAGGAGAAGAAAGAGAGAATAGTTCAAAAGTAATTTTGAGAAAGTAATGGCCTTAAAGTTTGCTACACTGAAAGAAGCTACCAAGCCACAAAATTAAAAAGTGCTACAAATCCTAATCAGAATAAGTTTGAAGAAAACTATACCTAAGAATGATAGTAAAACTACTGAAAACCAAAGACAAGAGAATTTTGAAGCAACTGGAGGGGGAAAAAAAAGAAATATTTCCTTTAAAAAGTAAGACTGAGGGCTGACTGAACAATTATGTATAGAATGGATAAACAACAAAGTCTTACTTTATAGCACAGGGAACTATATTCAATATCCTATGATAAACCATAATGGAAAAGAATATGAAAAAGAATATATATGTGTATAAGAATCACTTTGCTGTACAGCAGAAATTAACACAATGTTGTAAATCAGCTATACTTCAATAAAATTTTTTTAAAAAGACTGAGGGCTGACTACTTAGCAGAAACAATGGAATCCAGATGACAATAATGAAAATTACAAGTGCTGAGAGAAAACAACTAATTACTAAATGCCAATCTAGAATCTGTTTCCAACAAAAATATTTTTCAAAAGCAAAGGCAAAAAAGACATTCTCAGGCAAATAAAATTAGATCCATATTAAAGGAAACATTAAAGCAAGTACTTCAGGAAGGAGGAGCAAGATGATAGTATGAAAATGCAGGAAGGAATAAAGAATAATATAAAGGGTAGAAATGTAAGTGCATCTAAATTAATATAGAGAGTATGAAATAACAATAATGTCTATGGGCTTAAAAACCTATAGAATAAAAACACATGACAACAATAATAAATGATGTGAGGGAGAAAATGGAGTTAAAGTGTTCTAAGATAATTTCATTATCTGGGAAATGATAAAAGTACTAATTTATATTAGACATTAATAAGTTAAGACTATGTTGAAATTTCTAGAGTAACTATCAAATAAAAAGCAAACTTATATGTAACTAACCAGTCAACAGAGAGGGGAAATAAAAAATAAAAAGATATAATTCAAAAGAAGTTAAGAAAAGATTAAAAACAAAGAAGCATAGAAGACTTGGAAAAAACAGAAAACAAATCATAAATGTAAATACAAATACATCTGTAACTTTTTATTGAAAATAGGCTAAATACTCCAATTAAATATAAGTGAAACCTTGCATTAAAAAATAAACTTTATGATGCTTTAGGAGACAGACGTCAAATATTAGAATACAGAAATGTAGAAAAATATATATGTATACATACACACACACACACATGCACACACACACACACACACAGTTGACCCTTGTGTAACATGGGTTTGAACAGTGCAAGTCCACTTATATGCAGATCTTTTTCAATAATAAGTACTACAGTACGACATAATTCATGGTTGGTTGAATCTGCAGATGCAGAACTGTGCCTATGGAGGAACTATGGATACAGGGGGGCCGGCTATAAATTGTATGCAAGTTTTCAGCAGCACAGAGGGTCGGTGTTCCTAACCCCCAAGTTGTTCAAGGGTAGCTGTATATGTATGTGTTTATGCAATGAAAATACTGATAAAAAGTAAGCTAGTGTAGCTATATTAATGTCAAATAAAGTAGATTTTAGAATAGGAAGCATTATAAGAGATAAAATGGACAAATCATAATGATACATAGTTCAATGTACCAATAAGATATAATTTTTAATTTTTTTGCACCTAATAACACTTCAATAAAAATAAATTAAAAAAATAAAATAAATAAAATAAAATGTATAAAGCAAATAACAGAATTAAAGGATAAATAGATAAATTCAAAAGAGTGGTAGACAGAGACTTCTGAGAAGATGGCAGAAGAGTAAGACACGGAGATCACCTTCCTCCCCACAGATACACCAGAAATACATCTACACGTGGAACAACTCCTACAGAACACCTACTGAACGCTGGCCGAAGACTCAGACCTCCCAAAAGGCAAGAAACCCCCCACATACCTGGGTAGGGCAAAAGAAAAAAGAATAAACAGAGACAAAAGGATAGGGACGGGTCCTGCACCAGTGGGAGGGAGGTGTGAAGGAGGAAAAGTGTCCACACACTAGGAAGCCCCTTCGTGGGTGGAGACTGGGGGTGGCAGAGGGGGAAGCTTCGGAGCCGCGGGGGAGAGCACAGCAACAGGGGTGCGGAGGGCAAAGCGGAGAGATTCCAGCACAGAGGATCAGGGCCGACCGACACTCACCAGCCCGAGAGGCTTGTCTGCTCCCCCGCCGCAACAGGGGGGGCTTCGGTCAAGCGCAGTGAGAGGACTGGGTTTGGCGGCGTGAACACAGCCTGCAGGGGGTTAGTGCTCCACGGCTGGCCGGGAGGAACTTCAGGGAAAAGTCTGGACCTGCCGAAGAGGCAAGAGACTTTTTCTTCCCTCTTTATTTCCTGGTGCGCAAGGAGAGGGGATTAAGAGCGCTGCTTAAACGAGCTCCAGAGATGGGCGTGAGCCTCGGCTAAAAGCGCGGACCCCAGAGACAGACAAGAGATGCTAAGGCTGCTGCTGCCACCACCAAGAAGCCTATGTGCGAACACAGGTCACTATCCACACCCCCCTTCCGGGGAGCCTGTGCAGGCCACCACTGCCAGGATCCCGGGATCCAGGGACAACTCCCCCGGGAGAACGCACGGTGCGACTCAGGCTGGAGCAACGTCACGCCGGCCTCTGCCGCCACAGGCTCGCCCTGCACTCTGTGACCCTCCCTACCCCCCGGCCTGAGTGAGCCAGAGCCACCAAATCAGCGGCTCCTTTAACCCCGTCCTGTCTGAGCAAAGAACAGACGCCCTCCGGCGACCTACACGCACAGGCGGGGCCAAATCCAAAGCTGAGTCCCTGGGAGCTGTGAGAACAAAGAAGAGAAAAGGAAATCTCTCCCAGCAGACGCAGAAGCAGCGAATTAAAGCTCCACAATCAACTTGATGTACCCTGCATCTGTGGAATACATGAATAGACAATGAATTATCCCAAATTAAGGAGGTGGACTTTGAGAGCAAGATTTATTATTCTTTCCCCTTTTCCTTTTTTTTGTGTGTATGTGTATGCTTCTGTGTGAGATTTTGTCTGTATAGCTTTGCTTCCACCATTTGTTCCAGGGTTCTATCCATCCGTTTTTTTGTTTTTTGGGTTTTTTTTCCTCTTAATAATTATTTTTTTATTTTAATAACTTTATTATATTTTATCTTACTTTATTTTATTTTACTTTATCTTCTTTCTTTCTTTCTTTTTTCTTCCATCCCTCCTTCCATCCTTGCTCCCTCCCTCCCTCCTTTCTTTCTTTCTTTCTACTTCTACTAATTCTTTCTTTCTACTTTTTCTCCCTTTTATTCTGAGCCGTGTGGATGAAAGGCTCTTGGTGCTGCACGTAGGAGTTAGTGCTGTGCCTCTGAGGTGGGAGAGCCAACTTCAGGACACTGGTCCACAAGAGACCTCCCAGCTGCACATAATATCAAACGGTGAAAATCTCCCAGAGATCTCCATCTCAACACCAGCACCCAGCTTCACTCAACGACCATCAAGCTACAGTGCTGGACATGTATGCCAAAGAACTAGCAAGAGAGGAACACAACCCCAACCATTAGCAGAGAGGCTGCCTAAAATCATAATAAGTCGACAGACACCACAAAACACACCACCAGACGTGGACCTGCCCACCAGAAAGATAAGATCCAGCCTCATCCACCAGAACACAGGCACTAGTCCCCTCCACCAGGAAGCATACACAACCCACTGAACCAACCTTAGCCACTGGGGACAGACACCAAAAACAACAGGAACTATGAACCTGCAGCCTGCAAAAAGGAGACCCCAAACACAGTAAGATAAGCAAAATGAAAAGACAGAAAAACACACAGCAGATGAAGGAGCAAGATAAAAACCCAGCAGACCTAACAAATGAAGAGGAAATAGGCAGTCTACCTGAAAAAGAATTCAGAATAACTATAGTAAAGATGATCCAAAATCTTGGAAATAGAATGGACAAAATGCAAGAAGCAGTTAACAAGGACCTAGAAGAAATAAAGATGAAACAAACAATGATGAACAACACAATAAATGAAATGAAAAATACTCTAGATGGGATCAATAGCAGAATAACTAAGGCAGAAGAACGGATAAGTGACCTGGAAGATAAAATAGTGGATATAACTACTGCAGAGCAGAATAAAGTAAAAAGAATGAAAAGAGCTGAGGACAGTCTCAGTGACCTCTGGGACAACATTAAATGCACCAACATTCGAATTATAGGGGTTCCAGAAGAAGAAGAGGAAAAGAAAGGAACTGAGAAAATATTTGAAGAGATTATAGTTGAAAACTTCCCTAATATGGGAAAGGAAATAGTTAATCAAGACCAGGAAGCACAGAGAGTCCTATACAGGATAAATCCAAGGAGAAATACGCCAAGACACATATTAATCAAACTGTCAAATATTAAATACGAAGAAAACATATTAAAAGCAGCAAGGGAAAAACAACAAATAACACACAAGGGAATCCCCGTAAGGTTAACAGCTGATCTTTCAGCAGAAACTCTGCAGGCAGGAGGGAGTGGCAGGACATAAAGAAAGTGATGAAGGAGAAAAACCTACAACCAAGATTACTCTACCCAGCAAGGATCTCATTCAGATTTGATGGAGAAATTAAAACCTTTACAGACAAGCAAAAGCTGAGAGAGTTCAGCACCATCAAACCAGCTCTACAACAAATGCTAAAGGAACTTCTCTAGGCAAGAAACACAAGAGAAGGAAAAGACCTACAATAATGAACCCAAAACAGTTAAGAAAATGGGAATAGGGACATACATATTGATAATTACCTTAAATGTAAATGGACTAAATGCTCCCACCAAAAGACACAGATTGGCTGAATGGATACAAAAACAAGACGCATATATTTGCTGTCTACAAGAGACCCACTTCAGACCTAGAGACACATACACACTGAAAGTAAGAGGATGGAAAAGGGTATTTCATGGAAATGGAAACCAAAAGAAAGCTGGAGTAGCAATTCTCATATCAGACAAAATAGACTTTAAAATAAAGACTATTAGAAGAGACAAAGAAGGACACTACATAACGATCAAGGGATCGATCCAAGAAGAAGATATAACACTTGTAAATATTTATGCACCCAACATAGGAGCACCTCAATACATAAGGCATATACTAACAGCCATAACAGGGGAAATCGACAGTAACACATTCATAGTAGGGGACTTTAACACCCCACTTTCACCAATGGACAGATCATCAAAAATGAAGATAAATAAGGGAACCAAAGCTTTAAATGATACACTAAACAAGATGGACTTAACTGATATTTATAGGACATTCCATCCAAAAACAACAGAATACACATTTTTCTCTAGTGCTCATGGAACATTCTCTAGGGTAGATCATATCTTGGGTCACAAATCAAGCCTTGGTAAATTTAAGAAAACTGAAATTGTATCAAGTATCTTTTCCGACAACAACGCTATGAGACTAGATATCAATTACAGGAAAATATCTGTAAAAAATACAAACACATGGAGGTTAAACAATACACTACTTAATAACGAAGTGATCACTGAAGAAATCAAAGAGGAAATCAAAAAATACCTAGAAACAAATGACAATGGAGAAATGACAACTCAAAATCTATGGGATGCAGCAAAAGCAGTTCTAAGAGGGAAGTTTATAGCAATAAAATCCTACCTTAAGAAACAGGAAACATCTCAAAGAAACAACCTATCCTTGCACCTAAAGCAATTAGAGAAAGAAGAACAAAAAAACCCCAAAGTTAGCAGAAGGAAAGAAATCATAAAAATCAGACCAGAAATAAATGGAAAAGAAATGAAGGAAACAATAGGTAAGATCAATAAAACTAAAAGTTGGTTCTTTGAGAAGATAAACAAAATTGATAAACCATTAGCCAGATTCATCAAGAAAAAAAGGGAGAAGACTCAAATCAATAGAATTAGAAATGAAAAAGGAGAAGTAACAACTGACACTGCAGAAATACAAAAGGTCATGAGGGATTACTACAAGCAACTCTATGCCAATAAAATGGACAACCGGGAAGAATTGGACAAATTCTTAGAAAGGCACAACCTGCCAAGACTGAATCAGGAAGAAATAGAAAATATGAACAGACCAATCACAAGCACTGAAATTGAAACTGTGATTAAAAATCTTCCAACAAACAAAAGCCCAGGACCAGATGGCTTCACAGGCGAATTCTATCAAACATTTAGAGAAGAGCTAACACCTATTCTTCTCAAACTCTTCCAAAATATAGCAGAGGGAGGAACACTCCCAAACTCATTCTACGAGGCCACCATCACCTTGATACCAAAACCAGACAAGGATGTCACAAAGAAAGAAAACTACAGGCCAATATCACTGATGAACATAGATGCAAAAATCCTCAACAAAATACTAGCAAACAGAATCCAACAGCACATTAAAAGGATCATACACCATGATCAAGTGGGGTTTATTCCAGGAATGCAAGGATTCTTCAATATACGCAAATCTATCAATGTGATTAACCATATTAACAAATTGAAGGAGAAAAACCATATGATCATCTCAATAGATGCAGAGAAAGCTTTTGACAAAATTCAACACCCATTTATGATAAAAACCCTGCAGAAAGTAGGTGTAGAGGGAACTTTCCTCAATATAATAAAGGCCGTATATGACAAGCCCACAGCCAACATCATCCTCAATGGCGAAAAACTGAAAGCATTTCCACTAAGGTCAGGAACAAGACAAGGTTGCCCACTCTCACCACTCTTATTCAACATAGTTTTGGAAGTTTTAGCCACAGCAATCAGAGAAGAAAAGGAAATAAAAGGAATCCAAATCGGAAAAGAAGAAGTAAAGCTGTCACTGTTTGCAGATGACATGATACTATACATAGAGAATCCTAAAGATGCTACCAGAAAACTACTAGAGCTAATCAATGAATTTGGTAAAGTAGCAGGATACAAAATTAATGCACAGAAATCTCTGGCATTCCTATATACTAATGATGAAAAATCTGAAAGTGAAATCAAGAAAACACTCCCATTTACCATTGCAACAAAAAGAATAAAATATCTAGGAATAAACCTACCTAAGGAGACAAAAGACCTGTATGCAGAAAATTATAAGACACTGATGAAAGAAATTAAAGATGATACAAACAGATGGAGAGATATACCATGTTCTTGGATTGGAAGAATCAACATTGTGAAAATGACTCTACTTCCCAAAGCAATCTATAGATTCAATGCAATCCCTATCAAACTACCACTGGCATTTTTCACAGAACTAGAACAAAAAATTTCACAATTTGTATGGAAACACAAAAGACCCCGAATAGCCAAAGCAATCTTGAGAACAAAAAATGGAGCTGGAGGAATCAGGCTGCCTGACTTCAGACTATACTACAAAGCTACAGTAATCAAGACAGTATGGTACTGGCACAAAAACAGAAAGATAGATCAATGGAATAGGATAGAAAGCCCAGAGATAAACCCACGCACATATGGACACCTTATCTTTGATAAAGGTGGCAGGAACGTACAGTGGAGAAAGGACAGCCTCTTCAATAAGTGGTGCTGGGAAAACTGGACAGGTACATGTAAAAGTATGAGATTAGATCACTCCCTAACACCATACACAAAAATAAGCTCAAAATGGATTAAAGACCTAAATGTAAGGCCAGAAACTATCAAACTCTTAGAGGAAAACATAGGCAGAACACTCTATGACATAAATCACAGCAAGATCCTTCTTGACCCATCTCCTAGAGTAATGGAGATAAAAACAAAAATAAACAAATGGGACCTAATGAAACTTCAAAGCTTTTGCACAGCAAAGGAAACCATAAACAAGACCAAAAGACAGCCCTCAGAATGGGAGAAAATATTTGCAAATGAATCAACTGACAAAGGATTAATCTCTAAAATTTACAGGCAGCTCATGCAGCTCAATAACAAAAAAATAAACAACCCAATCCAAAAATGGGCAGAAGACCTAAATAGACATTTCTCCAAAGAAGATATACAGACTGCCAACAAACACATGAAAGAATGCTCAACATCACTAATCATTAGAGAAATGCAAATCAAAACTACAATGAGATATCATCTCACACCAGTCAGAATGGCCATCATCAAAAAATCTAGAAACAATAAATGCTGGAGAGGGTGTGGAGAAAAGGGATCCCTCTTACACTGTTGGTGGGAATGTAAATTGATACAGCCACTGTGGAGAACAGTATGGTGGTTCCCAAAAAATCTACAAATAGAACCACCATATGACCCAGCAATCCCACTACTAGGCATATACCTTGAGAAAAACATAATTCAATATAATCATGTACCAAAATGTTCATTGCAGCTCTATTTACAATAGCCGGGAGATGGAAACAACCTAAGTGTCCATTATTGGATGAATGGATAAAGAAGATGTGGCACAAATATACAATGGAATATTACTCAGCCATAAAAAGAAACAAAATTGAGTTATTTGTAATGAGGTGGATAGACCTAGAGTCTGTCATACAGAGTGAAGTAAGTCAGAAAGAGAGAGACAAATACTGTATGCTAACACATATATATGGAATTTAAGAAAAAAAATGTCATGAAGAACCTAGGGGTGAAACAGGAATAAAGACACAGACTTACTATAGAATGGACTTGAGGATATGGGGAGGGGGAAGGGTAAACTGTGACAAAGCGAGAGAGGGGCATGGACATATATACACTACCAAACGTAAGGTAGATAGCTAGTGGGAAGCAGCCACATAGCACAGGGAGATCAGCTCGGTGCTTTGTGACCACCTGGAGGGGTGGGATAGGGAGGGTGGGAGGGAGGGAGACGCAAGCGGGAAGAGATATGGGAACATATGTATGTATATAACTGATTCATTTTGTTGTGAAGCTGAAACTAACATACCATTGTAAAGCAATTATACTCCAATAAAGATGTTAAAATTAAACAAAATAAAATAAAATAAAATAAAAAAGAATGGTAGACCTTAACACATTATTCTCAGTAACTGATAGAGCAAGCTGCTAAAATCTTATTAAGAATACATAGTTGAGTGCTACAAATAACATACATAGAACTTAACCTAATTAACCTATATATAGACCATTTCACCTACAAATGCCAGTATGCACATTCTTTTCAAGTGTACGAGGAACATGTACCAAAATCACACATATACTGAGCCAAAAGAAAAGTTTAACAAATCTCTAAGTTTAAAAACATACAGAGTATTCTTAATGTAGTGAAATTAAATTAAAAATCATAAGAAAAATATTTAAAGATGTAATTTTAGGAAATTATTTCCAAATAACTTAGGGATAGAAGAAGAAATTATAATAGAAATTAGAAATATTTTTAAATAAATGGTAAACAAAAACCATAATGTCTCAAAATTTGTGAGATGCAGCAGTGCTTACAGGGAAATTTATAGTCTTGAATGCATTTACTAGGAAAAATAAAGGCTTAAAATAATTGTCCAAGTGTCTACTTCAATGTCAGAAAAAAGAACAATAAATTTAAAGTAGAAAAAATATATGAAGAAAAAAACAAATTAACAATATAATATAAAACAATATACAATAGAATCAATAAAGCCAAAAGCCAGTTTATTGAAAAGTCTAATAAAATTAATAAACCTCTAGTAAGACTACCAAGAAAACAGCAGATGGGAACCATAACTTACCAATATATTAAAAACTAAAATTGAGGTATCACTATATACCCTACAGACATTAATAAAGTGATTACAAACAACTTCATACTAATAAATGTGAATATAATAAGAAGTATATAGAGCTAAACATGAGTTTATACTGATATTTCTGACTCTAATCCATTACCACCTTGTTCATTTTAGTCTTCCTTGCTTGTTTATCTGTAATCCTTCCCCTGGTACTCACCATCTATTATCTATTTACTTATTTGTTTAATAAGTATACAACTAAAGCAGTTTCAGAATTGTTTGCTCTATCTATGAGAAAGAAATTCATCAACTAGAGTAGTGTTTATGTACAGTTCCTTGCGTGCAGCCTTATAATTTTTAGTCAAAACATCAATTTTCAAATCTGTGAATTAGTTTGCACACATTAATATTCACTTTTTGTAATGTATAGTTCTGAGTCTTGACAAATGCTTACAGTCCATCACTCCAGAACAATTCTTTCACCCTATATTTCCTCTGTAGGTCTCTTTGTAGTCAACCATGCCCCACCCCTAAACTCTGGCAACCACTAATCTGTCTTCATTCCTTATAGTTTTACCTTTTCCAGAATGTCATATGAATGAAATCATACACTAAGTAGTCTTTTGGGTATAGCTTCTTTCACTTAATACAAAGCATTAAAGATTCATTTATGTCAATGTATGAATCAGTAGCTCTTTCATTTTTGTAGCTGAATGGATGTGTCAGTTTATCTATTCCCTTGTTTAAGAACAACTTGGTTGCTTCCAGTTTTTAGCAATTAGGAATAAAGCTGTTAAAAACATTTAGCAGCTTTTGTTGGGACATAAATTTTCAAGTCACTCTGGTAAATTCCTAGGAGTGTGATTGCTGAGTGGTATGGTGGGTCTGTGTTTAACTTTACAAGAACTGCCAAATGTTTTCCAAAGTGGTTGTACTATTTTCATTACTACCAGCATTTAATGAGAGTTCCTGTTGATCTGCAACCTTGCCAACATTTTCTGTCAGTTTTTTAGATTTGAATTAATAAGTCAGAAATATCAGTATAAACTCATGTTTAGCATATATATATATATACATACATATATATATACACAGATGCATAGATGCAGAACAATTATAAATGTGTATATGCATGGGTTAGTATACAGAGACATACATATATACATACACATATATATACATACATTTGTGTGTATATGTATGTGTATGCATGTGTGTCTGCATATATAAATATATTCAGTGCTATTCACTGAGAGGGCCTAGAAGCAATGCTAACAATAAACATACCAAATGCCCAGATCTTGGTTTCTAAATATCACTCTCCAATAAAAGGAACAAGGGCTCATTGGAGAAATCACTGATTCTAGGTCTGAGGCAGGGCATATAAAAGATGGGCCTGGAGCATCTTACAGTGCCAAAAAGTAAGGAAATGCTTCAAAAACAAAATTATAGGGACATCAAAGGGACACAGGAACCAAGCTGAAAAATTTCTCCTTGGCCAAAGCTGGGACAATCTGAGCAACAAAATAAATAAAATGGTATTGGATTGTAACCCAAAATGTAATGTAAACATACATGAGTCCCTACTGATATGAATGAATGGATGAATGAATGAATGAGTAAATAGAAAAGAAACAAATCTTTCTTCTTACAGAAGAATTCCAAATAATATGTGAATCACGAGGTAGAGGTTAATACCACCCCCTCACCACCACCACCAGGGTGGGCCAGACTTAATGACTCGCTTCCAAAGAATGGTGTAAGAAAAGAAAAAATTATAACTTTAAAATGGTGAAACCTGGCAAACACTACTTTAACCAAGCGATGAAAGTTAACATCACCAGCAATTTCATGTGTGTATCATGTACTCCCTGATGTAATGTGATGAGAAGTGCACTCAACTCTGTTGTATTCTTTACCAAAACGCCGGAATGATCATAAGAAAAACAAGAGAAAACCTGAGATGGGAAACATTCTACAGAATAATTGGTCAGTACTCCTTAAGACTATCAAAATCATGATGAAAAATAAAGGCTGAGAAACCATCATTGACCAGAGGAGACTAGACAGACATGACAACAAAATGCAATGTGGTATGCTGAATTGAATCCTGGAAAGAAAGAGGACATTAATGGAAAAAACTGGTGAAATCCAAATAAAGTCTGGAGTTTAGTTAACAATAATATATCACTGTCAGTTTCTTAGTTTTGATAAATGTACCATAGTAATATGTAAGATGTTATTTTGAGAAACTGGATGAGGGACATATGAGAATTCTCCCTGTTATCTATGGAATTTTTCTGTAGGTATAAAATTATCCCAAAATATTTTTTAAAATTTTAATATGCCAACATATTTTTTTGCAGAAATTGACAAGATAAGTCTAAAATTTACATGGAAATGCTGTGGGCTAAGAAAAACCAACAATCTGAAAGAAAAACTAGAAGACTTATGCAACAAGACATCAGGACATTGCAAATCTATAGCTTTAAAACATTGTGGTAATCAAGAATAAATCAACAGAACAATGGAATATAATAGGAAGTCCAGAAACAGATCTCTTTATATAGACTATTGATGTATGACAAAGGGAAACCAATGAACAATGGGGAAATTTAAAAGATGTTCAATTTAATAAAGAGTCCTGCTCAATTAGTTATTCACATAAAAAATGAACCTAGACCCTATCTCATACCATACACAGAAAATCAATTCTGGGATTAATGTAGATGTATATGTAATAGAGGGAGGGGAAGCTTCCAGAAGGTAACAGACAAGTATATCTTAATGACATAAGGTAGGCAACACTTTGTTAAACTAGGACATGAAAAAGTGCTAATCATAAAATAATGGGTTCTAAATTAGATTGAAAATTAATAATAAAATACAGATAACCTCATAAAATAGGTGAAAGTCATGAACAAGAATTTCACATGATAGAATGCCAAGTGACAAAAAATATTGTGATGAATATATGCTTAACTTTATTAGTCATCAGGTAAATGCAAACTCAAACAACAATGAGATGTCACTACATGCTCAACAGAGTAGCTAATATTCAGAAGCCTGAGATTACCCAGTGTTGGTGACAATATGGGACAATAGAATTCTCATACAAGGCTAGTGGGAATGTAAATTGGTACAACCAGGAAAATTATTTTTGCATTATCTACTGAAGCTAAATATATACTTACACTGTGTCCCAGCAATCTCCCTCTTATGTATGTACCCAAGATAAATATCCAAAAAATGTTTAAGAATCTTCATTGCAAGTTTATTCATAATAGCAGAGTACTGGAAACCATCCAAATGTCCATTAACAGTAGATTCGATATATAAATGGTAATATCTTTATGCAATAGAAAATGATACAGCAAATAAAAATGAACACATTATTTTTATAGAAAATGAAGTAAATACATCTCATACACATAACCTGAACAAGACCACACACATACACACTTCAAAAACAAAGTTAAGCTGATTCACTTCGTTATACAGCAAAAACTAACACATTGTAAAGCAATTATACTCCAATAAAGATGTTAAAAAAAAAAAAGACAAAGTTAATATAAGGTTAGCAATAAAGCTAATGGTTACCTCTGGAAGGGACTCAAGAGGGTATTCCAGGATGCAGGTAGTGTTCTATTGTTTCATCTGGGTGATGGTTACACAAGTGTGTTCAATTTGTCATGATTCCTCAAGCTGTATGTTTGTGATTTTTGTACGTTTCTATATGTATATCTATACTTCATTTAGGAGTTACTTTTAAGTAAGAAAGAAAAACAAATTGTATAGACCTACCATGTCTAAAGATCATATAGGAAAAGAAGCATAATAATTCTGGAGAGAAATTCAATATCTAACATTAATGAAACAAATTAGATTTGTTTCTAACTCATTTCAACAAATATCAAATGATGACCTGCTTATTAAAGCACAGTACTTAGTGCTATAAAGAGCTCTAAGGAAAGAAAGACAGAAGCTTTATCATGCCTGCCCCTCTCCTGCGCTCCCCACATCCCTCATGCTATTCATAGCCCTTCAGATAAATAAACCTCAAAGCAGGTATTTTTATGAGGGACGATTTATTCCCCACTTCTACTCTACTCTGAAGGAAAGAAAAGTATATGACTTGCACTAGCAGCTTTTTCATCAATATCTTGCAGAAGAAGTAGAGGTTTAACTGATTAATGAATTAGAAAGGAACACTCAGTAGAGGTCCATCTCTCTCCTATATGTATCTTTCAAGGTTTGGGATTTAAGAATGGGAAACGATATTTAACAGACCCCCTCCCACCCCAATATTCATCATTACAGGTAATTTACAGATAAGGAGAGTGAGATTCAGAGAAGTTTAGTAACTACCAACACCATAATAGGACCTATGACTACCCAACTCCAAAATCCAGGCTCTTTCCAAAATATTGGGCAGCTTCCAAAACAAATAATATAAGAGTAAATGGTAGATAGAGATTAATTCCAACTGGCAAGATCTGAGAAGACTTCTTGGAAGAGCTGGGATTGGTTTTACCTGGGTTTTGAAAAATGAACATGTCTTTAAGAGTAAAGATATGCAGCCACCTTTTTCCTAACTGGAAAAAATAGCCTCCCTTTTCTATAAAACCACACAGTTTTCTAAATTTATCTGTGGGTAAGAACATCTGTTTATGTGGAAAGATGCAAGATTAAACATTCATTTACCCAGTTCTGGCCTAATCAGGGTAGAACTAAACGGTAGACATAGTGGTGGTTTGGCAATCCGTGCAACCCAGGTTCCAGGTGGCTTTCTCTCTCTTTCTCTCTTTCCCTCAACAACCCAGAAGCAGAAAATAACTATAAGGTTATTGTGTGTTCATTGCACAAAGCTCTATCTGCCATAGATAGAGAATATTATCCAGCTGCCTTTAAATAGGTCATGCAATTCCATGCCTTAGTTATATGTCTAAATCCTATGAATTCCAGTGTGCAGGGCATAAGACAGAATTTAATTTGGAAATAAGCATCTATTCATCTTCTCAACAAATATTTTGGAGCATCTTCTCCATTTCAGCCTCTGTATTATGAGCCATGAAAAACACAGACATAAGTAGGATTTTTGTCCCTACTCTCCAAGAACTTTAACTCTTCAATTTCCATGTATTTTACTTATATACTAATTATTCCTAAACTCAGCCTTATCTTCACACATCGTCATGATTCATAAACACAAATGCCTACTAAAAATCTCCTCTTGAAAACACAATAGACATCTCAAGCCCACTATGTCCAAAACTAAAGTTACCTCCCTTCCTCATACCTACACAAATATCCATCCAAACATCCTTTCTGGAAACATGGGAGTCATCCTCTCTGTCTCTCTATGCTTTTCTATCTACAACCACTCAATAACAAAGTTCTTTTCTAAAGATTTCTCAAATTGATTCTTACTTCTCTACCCTTTAGACTCCTGTTCTGATTCAGGTCCTCATTATTACTGGTCAGCAATAAGGCAAAGACCACCTAAAACTGGTTTTTTGTACTCCATTTGCCACACTGAATTTAGTCTAACATGCAAATCAGACTGTCTCTCCCATCTTAAAATACATCAAAGACTCCCTCACATGACATAATAAAGAATAAGCTCCTTCCATGACATTTAAAGTCTCCCAAGTTCTAGCTACTACATATTTTCTTAGCCTTCTTTGCCAGCTCAGGCTTTAAACTTAATGCTCTAGTTAAGTTCTTAGCATTTTCTATGCTATTATTTTTCTTCATGCCTTTATTCAGGCTCGTTCCTCTCCTTGTTCTGCTTTTCTCCACCTTTCTTTGCTATGCTAATTCTTATTCTCTTGAAAGGCTCAATTTATTCTAAATGTCCCTTCTCTATACTCATAGAACATACCTCACCCTGTCCCAGCCTTATTATATTAACATCTTCTGTTTATATAAAAATCTCAGAAGTATCAGAACTATGTCTTAATTAACATTTTTATCCCCAGCACCCATGACATGCCTAGCTTAAGGTAAATGGTCACCTTATGCCTACAGGTAACAGGGTTATTTATTTATTTATTTATTTATTTATTTATTTATTTATTTATTTATTTTTGGCTGCATTGGGCCTTTGTTGCTGCATGCAGGCTTTTCTCTAGTTGCGGCGAGCAGGGGTTACTCTTTGTTGCAGTACGCAGGCTTTTTTCATTGTGGTGGCTTCTCTTGTTATGGAGCACAGGCTCTAGAGTGTAGGCTCAGTAGTTGTGGCACATGGGCTGAGTTGCTCCACAGCATGTGGAATCCTCCTGGACCAGGGCTCAAACCCATGTTCCCTGCATTGACAGGTGGATTCTTAACCACTGCACCACAAGGGAAGTCCAACAGGGTTATTTTTAATAAAGATAAATAACATGAAACAAATTATGGTATATCCATAAAATGGAATACTGCACAGCAATAAAAAAGATTGAACTTTGGACACATGCAATGACATGGATGACTTTCAAAAGCATTATGCTAAGGAAAAGAAGCTAAAAGACTAAAAATACTACAAACTGTATGATTCTATTGATAAGACATTCCATAAAAAGCAAAATTATATACAGACAGATCTATTCTTTTAACCTGTGCATCATACAGGATCTATGCAATGTTTCCTTCCTAAGACATTTAAATTACAAAAGAAACAAAAAACCAGTAAGGACAGAAAAAAAGAGCACTGGCTGCTGCGATCTTGGGGTAGATGGAAGTATAAAGGGACTTGAGGGGATGATGGAAATGTTCTGTATCTTGAATGTAATGACAGTTACATAACTGTACACATTTGCACCAAACTGTACACTTAAAGAAAGTGAATTTTATTGTATGTAGATTATACCTCATAAAATGCTACAATGGGTATATAAGCAACATATTGTGGGAAGTCAAATGAAAGGACAAAATAACTCTGATTTGAGGAGTAAGAGAAAGGCCTCACCAAGGAAAATGAATAGCATTTTAGAGAGTTGGATAATAGAAGGTAGGATAGTTAATGCTCATATTCCAAATATTATCATTTGGTTGGGTAACAATTATATTATATGATAATAGCCCTGTTTTGGAAATATTTTTCAGTAGTCTAAGAGGTTTTCTACTACTAATTGTTACAGACACTAAACACGCCTGAAACCAAACTCAGTGGCCTAATACCATTCTTCACTTGCTTTCCTTAAGATCAATTAAAAACTTATCCCTGCCCTGCACCTCCTCACATACACCTCACACACACATACACCCACTCACTACGTTTAACTGATACTTCCGGATTCTTCCTTTTGTTTTGACTCCCGATGAGGCAAGCATTGGTTCATTTCCAAAACAATGTTCTTAGATCATTTTAACCTTTTCAGTAAACAGAGGACAGGTCAGGCAAGTCATAGTTTCACCATAGATCTTATTAACTGATTAAAGAGATGCCTGTAAAATCAGAAAAAAAATGGAGTAGAATTTTTCTGTGGTTTTACAGGAAACAGTTCAGGCACACCTAAATATACCACAGATGGCCCCAAATCATGACTCTATCTTGAGTGGATAGAATGCTTCATAAGAACTACATCTGTGTGGGATTAAAATCCTAATAACTGGAATTTAAACAAAATGTTTTGTGGAAGTAATACTGTCTGTGCATACCATAAATCCTATATTTGAGTACATTTCCTAAAGTGAACACAAGAGTGAGAAATGTATGATTCTTCCTAGAATTTTCCAAGGACCTAATGGAGACAGAGAACTATAATAGATGCTGTTTGGTCCAGACTTTACTTCTTTCTTGGGAACCAGAAATGCATTCCTAGCCATCAGATTAAATCTCAACTCTGAGCCCTAGTATTTGTGGAGTGCGTTTACCTGGTCCCTACAGTATATCTAACTTTATTGTGCTCTAATAGGTTATTCTGAGTGCCAATTGTGCATCAGGAAATAGGTAAGACCCCATTTCTGCTCATCTTGGATCAGGTTTCACTGAGACCTGCTTGCATCAAGAATCTCTGTTGCAAACCCACACAGGTGACCAGTCTGGAGGATGACGTCACTGAGGTGCCTCTCTCTGGTGGCCCTACTACATGGCCTCTATTTTAAATCAGACCATCCCAAACAAACCCAGATGTTGAAAATATATCCCGCCATATCAACTTAAAATAATAATGAAATATTTAATTTTATTCATATAGATTATTCCTCAAATTAGCCCCTTTGCTCTAGCTACCTAATATAATTTTTTCACTCCTAACTCTAACATTGTTTATAAACAACTTCAATCTTTCTAGTATAGCTCTTGTTTTTCTCCATTATGCCCTGATATGGATTGCCTTAAGATCTAATAACCCAAAACTTTTTAAGAAAAACTGATGGCATAGTGTTTTTAAAAAACATTAATTTTCATACACTGCTATTAAATAATAAGTAGATACTGTTTCATCCTTTATGTTGATAAATAACTATAGGTTGAAATATGTTATTTAAATTTTTAAGCTAACCAATATTTATATAAATATGGAGCTCATAACTTCCAAAGTAGTGGCAAAAAAAACTAAGAAAATCTAATCAATACAGCAAAGATAGGAAATGAACAAAAGAGAGGGCAGCATGCAGACATAAAATAAGATGCTGAAGTAAAGTCAAACGTATCAATCATCATGAGAAAAGTAAATGAATCAAACTCCTCCATGAAAGCTAAACACTCTCTCTAGTTAGGCAAAATAAATAAACAAACAAACACACACACACAAAACCACAATTGTGTATGTTATTTACAGGACACACTAAATTAAAATGACATAAAAGTATTCAAAAGAAAAAGAAAGAAGTAGTCCTATTAATATGAGACAGAGTAGAATTCAAGTCAAAAGTGAAGAAAAGAGAGCTATTTTGTCAGATAGTTATGCTCTACAGTGAAGATATTACAGGACTAAATACAGACATGCCAAATATCAAATATCAAAATATATAAAGCAAAAACACAACAAATAATTTTTAAGATTGCAATTTTCAGTGGGCTTATCTCTGACTGATTAAATAAACAATAAAAAGGAATGTAATTGTTTTGGATAACATTAGAAGCCTTAACAATAGATGCCTGCCAAAATCTGCAAACTGTAAATATCCTTGGAATGTTTACCAAAACATAAAATGAAACTCTATAAGGAAAACTTCAAAAAAAAAGTGCCATAACATGGGCCTCATTGTGTGACTTTTAAAAAATGTTTTATAGCTTAATTTCAACTAAGAACAACTATACAGCAATTTTAAAATACTCATAAGGAATTTGAGCTAAGAAAAATTTTAATTATCAATATTAACTATTTAAAGAATAACAACAGTGGGAGCTAACTATCAAAAGAAATGGTAAAAGCTATGCTCAGAGGAAAATTTGTAGCCTAAATGCTTTATTGCAAAAAACCAGAATAAACGAAAATAAAGTATTTGCTTCAAAAACCTAAGAAAATTAAATTAGGTACCTAGTCTTTCACCTCTGACACTAACAAATATTGAAAAGAATTAGAATACTTCTTTTTATTTTTATTTTTTGGCTGCATTGGGTCTGTGTTTCTGTGTGCAGGCTTTCTCTAGTTGCGGCGAGCAGGGGCTACTCTTCACTGTGGTGCGCAGGCTTCTCATTGTGGTGGCTTCTCGTTGCAGAGCACAGTCTCTAGGGAGTGCAGGCTTCAGTAGTTGTAGTACATGGGCTCAGTAGCTGTGGTCTGCAGGCTCTAGAGCACAGGCTCAGTAGTTGTGGCACACAGGCTTAGTTGCTCCACCACGTGTGGGATCTTCCCAGAACAGAGATTGAACCCGTGTCCCCTACATTGGTAGGCAAATACTTAACCACTGCACCACCAGGGAAGTCCTAGAATACTTATTATTGGCAAGTATTTGAGGGAAAAAACACTACTGGTGACCACATAAATCAGTATAACCCTGGTGGATTGCAGATTGTCGATAAGTATCAAAATCCCTAGCAATTCCACTTCTACAAATTCATTCTAATGACGGATTTGTACAGAGATTTAGCTTGGTATTTAAACCCATAAAGCCCATGCCTATGAAGAGTTAAATGTTTAACAAGGAATAAAAAAAATCTAACAGCAAGAACAAAAGAATAAGGCAGTACTGTTCAATGTTTCAGGAACCTATTATTATAGTTATTAAGTACCATAGTTACACTGATATTTCTTCTAGAACCAGGATTGCAGAGGGAAGTTTTTGCTCTTTATACCTATAAGATTTTTTTTTTTTTTTTTTTTTTTTTTTTGCTGTACGCGGGCCTCTCACTGT
>NW_006781931.1:1217178-1229215 GCF_000442215.2 Lipotes vexillifer | reverse complement strand
CCTAACCGCTCCGTGGCATGTGGGATCTTCCCGGACCGGGGCACGAACCCGCGTCCCCTGCATCGGCAGGCGGACTCTCAACCACTGCGCCACTCGGGAAGCCCTACCTATAAGATTTTTAAGATTAGTTTTTCCTCCCTGCATACCCTGTATATCCCACCTCAGTCTCTCTCATGGTGACAGAAACAAAAGACAAAACATTGCTCTTTAATACAACCACCTTCCAATCTTAAAACCAAGGCTTCTCTTAGGAAAGAGGTCTCCAAAACCCACATCAGTTAATGGTAATCCATGTTCCACTGAATGTACTTCCTCACACATCAGTAGGTATGAGGAAGCACGTAAGATCATCTATCATGTAACTTCTTTCTTTATTCTCCTCTAGGATAACTATGGCAATAGCTATTGACAAAATTATAAAGTGGAATATTACAAGACCCCAATTTCCATTTTTTTAACATCTTTATTGGAGTATAATTGCTTTAAAATGGTGTGTTAGTTTCTGATTTACAACAAAGTGAATCAGCTATACATGTACATATCTCCTCCCTTTTGCCTCTCCTTCCCACCATCCCTATCCCACCCCCTAGGTGGTCACAAAGCACTGAGCTGGTCTCCCTGTGCTATGCCGTTGCTTCCCACTAGCTATCTATTTTATATTTGGTAGTGTATATATGTCCATGCCACTCCCTCAATTCATCCCAGCTTACCCTTCCCCCTCCCTGTGTCCTCAAGTCCATTCTCTATGTCTCTGTCTTTATTCCTGTCCTGCCCCTAGGTTCTTCAGAACCATTTTTTTTGATTCCATATATATGTGTTAGTATACGGTATTTGTTTTTCTCTTTCTGACTTAGCCAATTTCCATTTTACTTACTCTTTTCCCCCTTGCAGGCAACTTTCTACCCTTCTCATTTTCAATCCTGTTCTCTGGAATGTTCTTCTTAAGTTTATTTATAATACAGCAAGAATAATGAAGTTTACGCATTAGAACAGTGGTCAGAATGACGGCTAGCATTTTAAGGGAGGAGGAGAAAAATTTCTAGTGTGCCTGAAAACCCAAAATATAGAATGTGGCCTAGTAGAGACTAGTCTGGAGAAATGTCATGCCAGTTGCATTAGTTTTAGGACAACTCTGACACCATCAAGTTTTCTAAATTCACAGCAGAAATTAAGTCAATAGATGATAGATAGATAGATAGATAGATAATAAACAGAAATAGATTCTATTATCTTCCTAAAATGAAAGTGTGATTAAATAGACATAACAATTTTAGATGAGCTTTCAAAATGGCCTAATGATTCTGGTTTATTTATACAGTTTCTGCCTGAGGATATAGGCAGATGCCTGAAGGACTCCATTGCATTCAAACATACTCATTTGTATCTTGTAAAATTCTATTTTTACTTTGATATCACCTAATTCTGCATCTCTTTTGGCTCCATCAGTGGGTTTCTTAGCTATCCAAAACCATCTTCCTCTTATCTGCTGCATCATGCACTACCGAAAGGAAAACCCTAAGCAAAGTTTTTTAGTCATTCTTTCAGCACACATTTTATTTTGAAGAGGATGAAGTTTCCCACTCAATGACTGCCCATTATCCTACTCTTGAAACACTGCTTTTATTATCAAGCCTTCCCTCCCCAGGAAATGGGGGTGGGGGAGAGAAGCCAGTTGCTTCCACATTGCTCCCTGGCTTACTAGTATCTTTCACAGGGAAACCCATAATAAATCTGGATAATTTGAAAGGTGTTAAGAAAACCCAGTAGAGCTGACCACGTGAAGGAAGGTATCTACTCATTTGTTGGAGGCTGAAATAAAGCAAGTCATGCTCTGAATTCTTCCTTTCCCTCCCTAAATCACCTAATCTTATCCAAAGGGTCCAAGTCAATGAATTAATGAAACACTATCATAAATTCTTTCTGAAGGAGGTAAAATAGAAAAAAAAAAAGAAAGAAAGAAAAGGAGAGAAGGGAGGAATGAAAAGTTTGATCCCCTCTGGTTCCCATTTGGCCAGGACTTAGCTCTAGGTCACCTTCTGGAAGTAACAAAGGGAGTACCTCCAGGTGGGGGAACTTGACCTTCATGAAAGAGCAGTCGCTGGAGTAGGGAAAAGAGGAAGTTGCTGGATGAAAGAAATGGTAAAGTGTGGGCAGGCATTTAGGAAGCGGGCAGGCTTTGTGGTCCTTCCCAAGCCATTGCCTCGGGACACTACGAGCCTGACCGCTGACTGGGCAGCTGAACCATCACGAGACTCTCTGAACTCTTCCAAGATTGCTATCTACTTCCTCAAAGCAAACTAAACAATTATGTGAGGTTTATAAGAAGACATAAGATATATTTCATATTCTCCAAGAGTGTAGAAGATAATTTTCCACGGTGGAAAACTCATACTTTGAAACCTACCTGATGTACCAAAGGGGGAAAAAAAAAAATTATTTTTTCATCAAACAGCAGATTGAAAATCAATCTGTTACTCTACTGGCTATAGTGTTTTGTTTTCTCCCACTTTTCAAGAAATTAAACACCCACCTGATCCAAAGGTAATGGTAAAATGAGCCCTCAATCTTCAGACCAATGTTTGGGAATTTGGCTTGTCCAAGCTTTTATAAAAAGTAATGGAAGCAGAACCTCAAGTCATACACAAGGCATTTGAGGTCCCCGCCCCTGTCTTTAAATCAGCTCTAACTAGTGCTTAAGGAAGTATCTGAACAGCAGAAGTTTCAAAACAATGGGTCACTTAATTTCCAGTGTGTACGTTCTGTGATATGAAACCCTAACATTTAAAGTTACCATGTATTATAATATACAACTCAACTTTTTTTATGTTTAAAACATTCCCCACATTCCAGACTGCTAATCTGAGGCCAAGTGCCTGGAAAATATGTCCTTTAACTCCTTCATTGACATAAAGCCATTTGCTATTTCTGTTGTACCTCAGTGCAAAGTTTTGATCAATACCTTGGAAGTTCTAGGATGTAAATAGGGTCTTTAAAAATTAAAGAAGTGGGATGAGGAAAGACAGGAAAGAATCAGACAGATTTGAAATCCCTTTCACAAGTGGATATGGCCCAGTCAGCTGCTGCTGGGCAAGGCTGACTGGAGAAGGGGAAGGGGGAAGTATTGAGAGGCAGATCCAATTCAGTGGAATTTCTGCGAAACCAGCAGAAAGACCCCTGAGAGCTGAAAAGTACAGCAGCAGGCAACAGGGTAAAGATGAAGCCATCAGGTTCTAGGGGGGATCATCACAGTGGAGAACCATTTAAGTAATTCATTTGAAGTTACATGGTTAGATTTCCTGATTTTTCTTTTCAAAGCTTAATGACGCTACCCTTCCTTTTTAACCAGCATTTTAAAATTACAACATAGCGGCTCACTGGAAAAAAAAAATGAGTACAGCCTTTTCCATTTTATGAAGCTCAGGAAGAGAGAAAAAGTAAAATACTCAGGGAAATTTGCTTTCAAAAGTCAATGCACTCATGTATAAGACTGCTCCCTAAGTTAATTTAAGCAACTTCTTATTTAAAAACTACGTTATATTTTTGGAGGGATAGTACTGCCTTTTTTAGTCTTCTATTGAGAGAATTTAAGTGTATAAACATAATTTCCCCTTTTATTCTCTCATCCCAAAGTAGATGTTTCTTCATACTGTAAAGGAAATCACTAGATCCTCAAAACAGTTTGGATAGCTCCTGCAATCCCCCATATAAACTCCACAGTGCTGGCTTGCACATCGTCAGCCTAGGGTAAATAATACTTAAATGAGTATCTACTTTGTCAGCCAAGAGGACTATTGCTCTACTAGAATCTCCTTCCGACTTGACTTAATTATGATCTAAGAAGCTATCAGCAATGTTAAGTGTGCTGTAAAATTGGAATTGTATTGTAGTTTGTGTTCATTAGCTTTCCTCTTTTGCTTTCTGCGAAGCTTTAGAAAGATTTCACACTCTTGTGGTTTAAAGAAATACTTCACTACAGCTTCTGGAATAGTCCTGAAGCCAGGAGTGTGTTGGGAATCCCCCTTCCCCAACAATGTCAATGTTCTAACTTGTTTCAAAAGAGCTCGTTAAATCACACTTTCTCTTTACATTAACATCTCCTGCTTTTAAGTCATCCTCATATATTTTACCCAGTAGACTGCTTTAACTGCCCAAGAACGTGATGTCCCCGGAGATAGGCTTTTGAAAAAACAGAAATTAGAAAATCCTGAGTGTATAAATCTTATCACTGGAAAAAAATATATCATGGATTGATGGAGCTGAGGTGACTTTTCTAAGGCAAAGACAGGTTAGAAAGCACAAAGGAGAATGAGTGTTTATTCATAAATCCAAATGAAATTAATTGAAACAATCTAGTGGCCATTTAAAAACAATGGCATCCATCAGAAGAGTTACAATTGTCTTTCACAGTGGATTCATTAGCCTGCACTAAATTTTGATTACTCTTCTTCAGGGACTAGCTTTAGTCAATTAAGAATGATTTATGATTCTGGGTCTAAGATGGGGGAAAGTTCATCCATCCACATAGCAACATATCCATCTAACTTTGGACTGAAGTTTTTTACAAAAATTCCATAATCTGATTGGTTGACATCAAGAGGTGAACGAGATTCAGGAGCTTGATACAATCAACATAAAAGTTCTATTTGATTCTTAAAACCAGGAGTACATTCCTTGAAGTCAGGTCTGCGGAACCACAACCCTTCCGCTCACTCCACACACTTGGGTTTCCCTCTGTGGGTCTGGTACTGCTCTATCAACCTCTCATTTGTTTGATATCAGAGAGTAGTGACAGACCATTCTGAGGTTTAAATTAATCGTGTGCTTTTTAGTTAATGCCTGAGTGCTTGAGGATTACAACAGGTTCTATATATCCTGCATCTTAAACCTGCCTTTTAAAATGAAATATGGAAGGAAAACATTAAAAATTTTAACCAAAAAAAAGTTTTGAACTAAGAAAAAAATTGCTCTGAAAGAAAATGAACTAAATGAATGAACTAAAAAAAAAAAAAAAAAAAAAAAACAAAAAAAAAAAAAAAAAAAAAAAAAAAAAAAAAAAAAAAAAAAAAAAAAATCAGCAAAACAGTCCTATGACTCTTGACACCTCGTGTTTTTAATAAAAAAATAATTTCTTAGGTCAGTCCCCCAAGGCAATAGAAATAAAAGCAAAAATAAGCAAATGGGACCTAATCAGACTTATAAGCTTTTGCACAGTAAAGGAAACCATAAAAAATATATATATGTATATTCTTGGATGAAATATTTACCTTCTCCTCTTTTTTAATTCTTCTCTGTCAACCATTTATCCTTTGCTTAATTCTTCCTTCACATACAACTCTTGCTCTGTTTCTGTCACCTAGAATAGGTCTTCATCAAATCAAGCTTGGGCCCCTACAGTGACCCCGTGACTGGTTGTCATCTGCCTACTCTCTCTCCGTCTTCCTATCATCTTGCACATCTTGCACATCTTGCAGGTCTCTAAAGAGACCCTATTCTATTCTCTATGCTAGAAAATACCCCATTCAGTGATATACTACTTTATTCAAAATCTCCAGCATTCCCCTTGCACACAGCCATTAATGTCAACCTTGTCCCCGAGTGTTGCGATGAGTCTCCCGGGCCACGGCAGAGAGCGCTGCAGAATAGATGGGGCCCAGGTACCTGCCCACTTCAACCAGAGCGTGTGCACTTGGTCTGTTAGTCAGTGTTCCTGCTTAGTAGATCGGCACTATCTGTTTCATATATGGGCAAAATGCCATTTGAAAGAGCATTCCACAACTTTTAAAATGTTTCCAAATCATTTATCTACAAACAGAATAAAGAGTAAATAAATAATAAGTATAATGTTCAAGGCGTCCGTGGTCTGATCTTATGTTACCGATAGAGGCAGCTGAAGTGTGGTAGTTGAGTTCAGTCCCAGGTGAGATTACTTGTGCTTAATTCCAGGGCCCACCCTTGCTAATACTGTGGTCTTAACCTGTTACCTATCCTATCTGGGCCTTTAAAATGCTGACAGGTACCTAACTAATAAACTTGTCATAAGGATTAAATAAAATTATATAAGCCAAGCACTTAGAACAGTGGCAGACACAAAGTCAAGGATCAATGGTTGCCCTCAGGGTTTCCTTTCAAGCCTTCGATCCCATTAATCCCTCATGGGAACTCTCTTAGAAATGAACAGCTCTATTACCATTCCACAGACACTGCCTGAGCTTTATACCTCACCTCTCCCAAGCCCATATCCCCAAACTGGAAACACCACCACTTCTGGAGCCTGTTCTTTACAAGCAAGAGTGGGAAGGAAGGGCAGAGGTTATTAAGGAAACACCCATCAAAGCTCCTTATAAGTACAGTCTTATCTTTGAACGTCCTGCTCTCTCCCAGTCACTGTTCACTGAAGTGTAATATTGAGAAATTAGTGCTTTGCTGCAACAGCGGGGTGGGGAGAAAACAAAACTGCAAGATACTCATTTTTACTGATAGAATCCCAGTTGCTTAAGAAATCCTGAGCATGTATTGACAGACAACATCCCGAAGTTAAGTGCTTACAAGTCATTCTGATCTGGAATATAACTTAGATTTTAAAATGAATGCTCCTTTTGGCCTGTTTAAACACTATATATCTCCGGTCCCTTTCACAGAACGGGAGTCAAGTTTCATCTTCTGAGCCAACTTTCCTCTCCCACTTCATTCTACTCTGTGTTGGTTTCCTTCATAAAGTAATGTGTTTTCATATTTTTATATGCTTCCCAGAGCACTTTGAGAAGGAAGGTATCCTATGATCAAAAAAAAAAAGTAATATTCCAACAAAGACATTCTGCTTGTAATTATACCCATGCAGCTTTCCTTACCCTGTGCAAGAGCATTCTGAATTTTGATCACTAGGAGAGGCATGATGAAGCACATGACATTTGGGGAATTTCCTTATCATTGGGGTTGCATTACGAATGATTCTGGGTGGGGGGAATCTTAATCTTGTCAAGTCACAAGTACCACATTCAATGCATTTCTGTTTTGATATGTTGATCAGTTTTATGAAAGTCTCAATCCTACTTGCCATGCCAGCTTTCTTATTAGATTTTCAATTTTTGTACCATTTGTGGTTAATCAGATAATTATAACCCTAGATTTAATATTTTTGTAGTTTTCCATTCTTTAGTAACCATAGACATGCCCTATGATGTGGCTGCCAATTCCAAATTTCAGTGCTTAGAGGGAAGGGAGGGATCTTTTGCTTTGGGCCTTGAGCTGTAACAAGAGCACCATGAATTTCCTACAAATACACATCTGGCTTTTTGCCTTTGTTGTCCAGGACAAATCAGTTCCAGGCGACTATCCATCTCCTTGAAATCTTTGGCTGCATACAGAACACCAACTGGGTTGGAGTCTACTTAGCCCATTCTACTCTCTGGCAAAGGATCAGAGTAGAACACATTGCTGTATTTGTCTTTACCTCTTTCTTGTGCCTTCATGCAACTGAAGGGAGAAAAAGGGTTATGGAACTGACTGATCACCTGCAACTGTGTACCAGATACTGTGCTACATGCTGGGAAGGCAAAAGCACAAGTGTCTTTTTCCTCAAGAAATTCACCATCTACTGAGGGAGATGCCCTCATAAACAAATATAAACTCACCATCCTTGGTCACTAATTGAAGCAGAACAAACTAGAGGAGACATTTACTATGTGGTCAGACATCTTATCAGAAGGAGTTAGAGTACCCCCAAGACCCACAGGAAAGGTCTCCAGATACAGTGTATATTTGATTTCATGGATCCAGGGGAAAAAATATCTCAGCATTCATAACTTATCAGGTTATCTGAGCCAGTCTTAGAGATAATTCCAAGCCTATTTTTGAGGATAGAGTCTGAGATGTCCCATCCTAAGAAAACCAAGTCATAAGAAATGCTCCTTGACACCAAGGGGTTACATTCCAAAAGAAAGCACTCTGAGTTCCATTTTGTGAAATGTGACATACGTACTACTAACATAAAAATCATGTCACAGCTGGTGATAACAGGCCACAGCTGAGGAAGACTTACAACATGCATTTAACTTTCCTAAGAGGCATCCAAGATGCTTCATAGATAGGTCATAGATGATAGATGATAGATAGATAGATAGATAGATAGATAGATAGATGATAAACAGTTAAACCTGCCCTTCACCTTCATGAACACTTTCTAATTAGTTGTGGTCTCTTCACACATGGGGTTAGACATAAATAAAGTCAAGAATATTTTAAAATTCAACTCCATCTGAATTCTTTAAACTGTCTCCTGATGATAATGAGTCTGTTTGTGGCTGAACAGCATCAATCACTGATAGATATTCCCAGGAGAGGGGAGAACTCCTTAGGGAGCGTCCCAAACCCACTCACAGCTCTGATTGCCCATTTTGCACTGGACTCTGTGGATTTGCTTTAAAGATGTGTAAAATTTCATGTAGTTTGACAGTCCCCTGAGGGCTCTTGTGTGTGTTGTTTATTCCACTCCGTATGTGATAGAACATTCACTCACAATTTTCTTCCTGGACAGCTTTAGAGGCTTGGAGAAACTGTAAATATTTAGTTCTCAAAGTCAAAACTATCCACTTTTGTTCAAAATACCTCTGTTTGGAAAAGTTTCAAACATCTGTTTAGAAAATCTTATAGCCAGTTTCTAACCTAAAGAAAAACTATAAAGAAAAACATAAAGTGATATCACCTATAAGGGGATAAAACATGGAAGATATGGGAGAGGGACATAGTCTGGAACCCAGATGTATCAATTAGAACATTTTGAGCTACAAAGAAAGAAACTCAGCTCAAAATGGCTTAATCAGTTAGGCATACTTATTTTCTCCAAAGTAAGAAGTTTAGAGGCAAAGAGCCTCCAAGATTAGTTAATGCAGCAGCTTAACAACAGCTGCCAGAACTCAAGTTCTTTCCGCCATCTTCAAGGGATTTTTTTCTTCAGTCTTATTTCTTCATGGTTGCAAGCTGGCTGCAGCTGCTCCAGGCTTCATAGCCCACCCGTCAATCTTAGGAAGGGAAGACAGAGTGCATCTCTTCCTTATCCAGTTTTCAGAGCAAAGTACACTTTTCCAGATGCCATCATGTAGAATTATCTTTATGTCTTATTCACAAGAATTCTGCCACAAGACCATTCCTAAACCAATTAAAAGCAATATCATGGAGTTACCAGTCTTGGTTAGATTAATTGCTATTTAACTGCCTAAGACTGGGACTGTGCTTGAAGTTCTTGGTTGCCCAACACCTGAACAAAATTGGAGGGACAGTGGAAATGGCTCTTGGGTAAACAACCAAATGTTGATCACACCAGAGCATACAAGTACTTTGACTTTCCTTTGGATAGAGTCTCTCTAATGAGGGTTTGATTGGTCAGGAAAGAAGGCACTATCAGACCGTAGTTAAGACTATGGCTCTGCCTAGGTTCATTATGCCAAGGTTCAAATCCCAGCTCTGCCCTTTACTAGCTTCATAACTTTAAACAAGTTACTTAACCTTTCTGTGCCTAAATTTCCTCGTGTGTACAAGGTCAGAACAAATACTACCTACCCCATAAGGTAGCTCTGTGGATTAAATTAAATAACATTTATACAATGTTTAGCAGACTATCTAGCACCTGGTATCAATAAAGATTAGTAACTGTTATTAACATAATCTAACTCCAGAATTTAGATCTCAGTGCCTGAAAGGGTTTAAGCATCCTCCTTTTTCATACTGCATTTTAAAAAAACTGCATTTATAAAAAACCTCAAAAGTGCAAGCCACCAAATATCTCTGGAGGTGGGGAAGGGAAGAGAGCAAAGTTTAATTGTATCAATAAAAGCACACCAGTGCCTAAGCAACCACTCAACTCTTGAGTTCATGTTTGACCCTTGGGCACATAAGCATTTCATTTATTTCAGGAGATGAAAGAAAAGCATATTTAACAATTCTAAAATATTATATATGAATTCAAGAACAAGTTAGCTATATCTTCAGAAAACATAAGGGAAGATCACATGTTTAAAATCACATGCACTGAGCTCACAGTCCATCTTTCCACCATACTGTTTCTCTGGCTGTAATTCCTCTTCTTTATTCACTGGGTGACTGCACCATACAAAAATGCTTAAAACCAAAATCCTTGTGTCTCCCCCTCTTTCCTTCTCACAAACACATTTGCCAATAGACTTAAACAAGTGAGCAGGAATTTATAAACTCAGCTTAAAAATCAGTTACAACCTAAGTAAGACATCTGGGTACCCAGACATTGTCTTCAAATCCCAGCTTTGTTAATTCTCAAAAGGAAGTTTCCCCTGAGATACACTGAGGTGGCTTTTGACCATCATTTTCCCAATCTTTGCCATACACTAGATGTAATTATTTATTATGAAGCATGTCTAGGTTACTTGGCTAGATGTTTTTATTCTGATCTTAAATGGATTTGGCACCCTTGGAAAGAGAGCTAAAATGATCAGCCAATCAAGACAAAAAGATGAACAGCTTAAATAAGGACTGTTCACTGGTTGCTCTTTGTTCTAAGACTAGTCCTCTGTCGCCTCTGTGCTGTGTGACCAACACAGATTAGAATTTAAAATGACACTTGTACATTTTATTTTTTCCTATATTTGAAATCTTCTTTGAGAAACTTTCAGTCCAACACTAAGCTATTAGAACTTCAGTGTGTTTCTGGTTTGAATATGACAAATGAAATAGCAAATCTCCCCTCATAGTTTTATAAATCCCTGATGCAATTTTTGAAGCTTGAAAAACTGATTTTGCAGTTTTTCATAAGCTCCTTATGAAACTTATTCTACAACTTTCCTTAGTACCAAAAAAGGCTCTTAAGCCAGATGGATAGAAAGAAAATCTAGAAAGAAAGCATACGAAATCTAAAACAAAAGTACAAATCTCCAAATCATATAATACAACATCCAGTTTTCTTTTGAGTTGTGATTTTGCCATATGGAGATAATAAGGGGAAAATTCCAAATACAATCTCCATGGATTCTTTGTCTCTGGGGGCCTAAGATGTTAGTACATCCTTTCAAAAAGAAAAACTCAAAGGATAACTAACATCATACATAAAGTTAGTTGTTAAACTCAGAAGAAGATAATACACTATTTTGTATATAAGCAGACGGTTAAGAAACTTTAGTTGTTCCATGTAGAGGTAGTGTTCACCCAATACACAAACAAAATTGGGCAAAAATTCAGGGCAATCTGCAAAAAAACAAATCAAGCAATACCAGTTAGGGCAAGAATTAAACATGACACCATCTAGGCCTGTTCTTGTTTAGGAATGTCAAAAGAAAAGATCTATAATAATTTTTTGGCTTTTCTTTAAAAGAAATTTTTTCTTCTTTGTTCTGCAAGAAAAAAAAAACAATAATTAGCAAACCACAGATGAGAGTGACTTCTCTCATTTAACACAAGATATGCCACACAAGACCACAATAGCATGCCCAACTTTTCCCCTTGCTTTTTTTAAACTCCCAACTTCAAGGAAGGTGCAGTAAGTAGTCACTTGAAGTGCCTTAGGAAACTAACTAAATGGGATGAAATAAGACTTTAAGGGATATTATCAAGTTACCCCATCCAGAGAGACAACAAATACTTACAGAGCAGCAATTCTGTGCAAGACTCCTGGCTATGCTCAAGAGAATGAAAAGTATAGAGCTAAGTGCTTGCTCCTGTGGGAATTTACAAACAAGTAGAGGAAATACGACTACAAATAAAAATAAATTGTGGGCATAAATACTGTCCAAAGTTGTACAGAAGTGCAAACTTTCAACAAGGTTTATTTATTTATTTAAATGAAAACAGTTAATTTCCATTTGGTTTTAACTCGCCACTCTCCCAAACATTGACAGCAGACGTGAAGGTAAATGCTTCCCGGGAAATGGTTGAGGGCCTGAAGACCTGGAGAATCCCAGCACTAACAGGAACCCCTGGAAAAGTGTGGAAGACTTCCCCTTCTGTGTTGGACTCCCCACAGAGTACAAGCTCCCTGAAGATAGAGAGCATGTCTGCAGTATTCATGACTCTTTCC
>NW_006781931.1:1216805-1217142 GCF_000442215.2 Lipotes vexillifer | reverse complement strand
TTCCCTAGAGCCTAGTCAAATGCCTAGAACCTAGCAAGTGCTCAAATAAAATTGTTATCATTATTGTTAAGCCATTTTGTGGAGGTGTTTGGGAAAACCACACAGGGCGAGATAGGGCTGTTCAAGTTCACCACTGTACTTTCAGTGGTCTAGCCCAGGTTGTAGAAGAGGAGGGACAGACAGGGCTCTGAAGAGCTGAGGCTGGTAGAAGGATCATGTCGTACTTGGATCTAGAGGTGCACTGAAGCCAAGCGGGTAGACAGAGGTGTGATTGGGATATAGGATCCTAATGGGTTACCTAAACAAAGTAGATCACAGGAGTCAGGATGTGGATAAG